>NC_135426.1:20807500-21107500 GCF_051991245.1 Festucalex cinctus
TCGAACCCACAACCTCAGTGTCAGAGTGTAGACACTCTACCACTAGACCACGGGGCTGTTAGTCTGTTTACTGGAAAGAGGAGCAATGAGTTGAGTAATTATGACTAGGAATTTAAAAAAAAAAAAAAAAAAAAAAAAAAAAAAAAAAAAAAAAATCCTTACTATACATGGTCGTTTTTTTGTCGGAAAAAAAAGCCTTACTATACATGGTCGTTTTTTTGTCGGAAAAAAAAGCCTTACTATACATGGTCGTTTTTTTGTCGGAAAAAAAAGCCTTACTATACATGGTCGTTTTTTTGTCGGAAAAAAAAGCCTTACTATACATGGTCGTTTTTTTGTCGGAAAAAAAAGCCTTACTATACATGGTCGTTTTTTTGTCGGAAAAAAAAGCCTTACTATACATGGTCGTTTTTTTGTCAGAAAAAAAGCCTTACTATACATGGTCGTTTTTTTGTCGAAAAAAAAGCCTTACAATACATGGTCGTTTTTTTGTCGGAAAAAAAAGCCTTACTATACATGGTCGTTTTTTTGTCGGAAAAAAAAGCCTTACTATACATGGTCGTTTTTTTGTCGGAAAAAAAAGCCTTACTATACATGGTCGTTTTTTCGGTCGGAAAAAAAAGCCTTACAATACATGGTTGTTTTTTTGGCGGAAAAAAAAGCCTTACTATACATGGTCGTTTGGTCTGACTCAGCCTGTGATCGAACCCACAACCTCAGTGTCAGAGTGTAGACACTCTACCACTAGACCACGGGGCTGTTAGTCTGTTTACTGGAAAGAGGAGCAATGAGTTGAGTAATTATGACTAGGAATTAAAAAAAAAAAAAAAAAATCCTTACTATACATGGTCGTTTTTTTGTCGGAAAAAAAAGCCTTACTATACATGGTCGTTTTTTTGTCGGAAAAAAAAGCCTTACTATACATGGTCGTTTTTTTGTCGGAAAAAAAAGCCTTACTATACATGGTCGTTTTTTTGTCGGAAAAAAAAGCCTTACTATACATGGTCGTTTTTTTGTCGGAAAAAAAAGCCTTACTATACATGGTCGTTTTTTTGTCGGAAAAAAAAGCCTTACTATACATGGTCGTTTTTTTGTCAGAAAAAAAGCCTTACTATACATGGTCGTTTTTTTGTCGAAAAAAAAGCCTTACTATACATGGTCGTTTTTTTTGTCGAAAAAAAAGCCTTACTATACATGGTCGTTTTTTTTGTCGTAAAAAAAAGCCTTACTATACATGGTCGTTTTTTTGTCGGAAAAAAAAGCCTTACTATACATGGTCGTTTTTTTGTCGGAAAAAAAAGCCTTACTATACATGGTCGTTTTTTTGTCGGAAAAAAAAAGCCTTACTATACATGGTCGTTTTTTTGTCGGAAAAAAAAGCCTTACTATACATGGTCGTTTTTTTGTCGGAAAAAAAAGCCTTACTATACATGGTCGTTTTTTCGGTCGGAAAAAAAAGCCTTACAATACATGGTTGTTTTTTTGGCGGAAAAAACAGCCTTACTATACATGGTCGTTTGGTCTGACTCAGCCTGGGATCGAACCCACAACCTCAGTGTCAGAGTGTAGACACTCTACCACTAGACCACGGGGCTGTTCGTCTGTTTACTGGAAAGAGGAGCAATGAGTTGAGTAATTATGACTAGGAATTAAAAAAAAAAAAAAAAAAAAAAAAAAATCCTGACTATACATGGTCGTTTTTATGTCGGAAAAAAAAGCCTTACTATACATGGTCGTTTTTTTGTCGGAAAAAAAAGCCTTACTATACATGGTCGTTTTTTTGTCGGAAAAAAAAGCCTTACTATACATGGTCGTTTTTTTGTCGGAAAAAAAAGCCTGACTATACATGGTCGTTTTTTTGTCGGAAAAAAAAGCCTTACTATACATGGTCGTTTTTTTGTCGGAAAAAAAAGCCTGACTATACATGGTCGTTTTTTTGTCGGAAAAAAAAGCCTTACTATACATGGTCGTTTTTTTGTCGAAAAAAAAAAGCCTTACTATACATGGTTGTTTTTTTTGTCGGAAAAAAAAGCCTTACTATACATGGTCGTTTTTTTGTCTAAAAAAAAAGCCGTACTATACATGGTCGTTTTTTTGGCGGGAAAAAAAAGCCTTACAATACATGGTCGTTTTTTTGTCGGAAAAAAAAGCCTTACTATACATGGTCGTTTTTTTGTCGGAAAAAAAAGCCTTACTATACATGGTCGTTTTTTTGTCGGAAAAAAAAGCCTTACTATACATGGTCGTTTTTTCGGTCGGAAAAAAAAGCCTTACAATACATGGTTGTTTTTTTGGCGGAAAAAAAAGCCTTACTATACATGGTCGTTTGGTCTGACTCAGCCTGTGATCGAACCCACAACCTCAGTGTCAGAGTGTAGACACTCTACCACTAGACCACGGGGCTGTTAGTCTGTTTACTGGAAAGAGGAGCAATGAGTTGAGTAATTATGACTAGGAATTTAAAAAAAAAAAAAAAAAAAAAAAAAAAAAAAAAAAAATCCTTACTATACATGGTCGTTTTTTTGTCGGAAAAAAAAGCCTTACTATACATGGTCGTTTTTTTGTCGGAAAAAAAAGCCTTACTATACATGGTCGTTTTTTTGTCGGAAAAAAAAGCCTTACTATACATGGTCGTTTTTTTGTCGGAAAAAAAAGCCTTACTATACATGGTCGTTTTTTTGTCGGAAAAAAAAGCCTTACTATACATGGTCGTTTTTTTGTCGGAAAAAAAAGCCTTACTATACATGGTCGTTTTTTTGTCAGAAAAAAAGCCTTACTATACATGGTCGTTTTTTTGTCGAAAAAAAAGCCTTACTATACATGGTCGTTTTTTTTGTCGAAAAAAAAGCCGTACTATACATGGTCGTTTTTTTGGCGGGAAAAAAAAGCCTTACAATACATGGTCGTTTTTTTGTCGGAAAAAAAAGCCTTACTATACATGGTCGTTTTTTTGTCGGAAAAAAAAGCCTTACTATACATGGTCGTTTTTTTGTCGGAAAAAAAAGCCTTACTATACATGGTCGTTTTTTCGGTCGGAAAAAAAAGCCTTACAATACATGGTTGTTTTTTTGGCGGAAAAAAAAGCCTTACTATACATGGTCGTTTGGTCTGACTCAGCCTGTGATCGAACCCACAACCTCAGTGTCAGAGTGTAGACACTCTACCACTAGACCACGGGGCTGTTAGTCTGTTTACTGGAAAGAGGAGCAATGAGTTGAGTAATTATGACTAGGAATTTAAAAAAAAAAAAAAAAAAAAAAAAAAAAAAAAAAATCCTTACTATACATGGTCGTTTTTTTGTCGGAAAAAAAAGCCTTACTATACATGGTCGTTTTTTTGTCGGAAAAAAAAGCCTTACTATACATGGTCGTTTTTTTGTCGGAAAAAAAAGCCTTACTATACATGGTCGTTTTTTTGTCGGAAAAAAAAGCCTTACTATACATGGTCGTTTTTTTGTCGGAAAAAAAAGCCTTACTATACATGGTCGTTTTTTTGTCGGAAAAAAAAGCCTTACTATACATGGTCGTTTTTTTGTCAGAAAAAAAGCCTTACTATACATGGTCGTTTTTTTGTCGAAAAAAAAGCCTTACTATACATGGTCGTTTTTTTTGTCGAAAAAAAAGCCTTACTATACATGGTCGTTTTTTTTGTCGGAAAAAAAAGCCTTACTATACATGGTCGTTTTTTTGTCGGAAAAAAAAGCCTTACTATACATGGTCGTTTTTTTGTCGGAAAAAAAAGCCTTACTATACATGGTCGTTTTTTTGTCAGAAAAAAAGCCTTACTATACATGGTCGTTTTTTTTGTCGAAAAAAAAAGCCTTACTATACATGGTCGTTTTTTTTGTCGGAAAAAAAAGCCTTACTATACATGGTCGTTTTTTTGTCGGAAAAAAAAGCCTTACTATACATGGTCGTTTTTTTGTCGGAAAAAAAAGCCTTACTATATACATGGTCGTTTTTTTGTCGGAAAAAAAAGCCTTACTATACATGGTCGTTTTTTTGTCGGAAAAAAAAAGCCTTACTATACATGGTCGTTTTTTTGTCGGAAAAAAAAAGCCTTACTATACATGGTCGTTTTTTTGGCGGGAAAAAAAAGCCTTACAATACATGGTCGTTTTTTTGTCGGAAAAAAAAGCCTTACTATACATGGTCGTTTTTTTGTCGGAAAAAAAAGCCTTACTATACATGGTCGTTTTTTTGTCGGAAAAAAAAGCCTTACTATACATGGTCGTTTTTTCGGTCGGAAAAAAAAGCCTTACAATACATGGTTGTTTTTTTGGCGGAAAAAACAGCCTTACTATACATGGTCGTTTGGTCTGACTCCGCCTGGGATCGAACCCACAACCTCAGTGTCAGAGTGTAGACACTCTACCACTAGACCACGGGGCTGTTTGTCTGTTTACTGGAAAGAGGAGCAATGAGTTGAGTAATTATGACTAGGAATTAAAAAAAAAAAAAAAAAAAAAAAAATCCTGACTATACATGGTCGTTTTTATGTCGGAAAAAAAAGCCTTACTATACATGGTCGTTTTTTTGTCGGAAAAAAAAGCCTTACTATACATGGTCGTTTTTTTGTCGGAAAAAAAAGCCTTACTATACATGGTCGTTTTTTTGTCGGAAAAAAAAGCCTGACTATACATGGTCGTTTTTTTGTCGGAAAAAAAAGCCTTACTATACATGGTCGTTTTTTTGTCGAAAAAAAAAAGCCTTACTATACATGGTTGTTTTTTTTGTCGGAAAAAAAAGCCTTACTATACATGGTCGTTTTTTTGTCTAAAAAAAAAGCCGTACTATACATGGTCGTTTTTTTGTCGGAAAAAAAAGCTTTACTATACATGGTCGTTTTTTTGTCTGAAAAAAAAAGCCTTACTATACATGGTCGTTTTTTTGTCGGAAAAAAAAGCCTTACTATACATGGTCGTTTTTTTGTCGGAAAAAAAAAGCCTTACTATACATGGTCGTTTTTTTGGCGGGAAAAAAAAGCCTTACAATACATGGTCGTTTTTTTGTCGGAAAAAAAAGCCTTACTATACATGGTCGTTTTTTTGTCGGAAAAAAAAGCCTTACTATACATGGTCGTTTTTTTGTCGGAAAAAAAAGCCTTACTATACATGGTCGTTTTTTCGGTCGGAAAAAAAAGCCTTACAATACATGGTTGTTTTTTTGTCGGAAAAAAAAGCCTTACTATACATGGTCGTTTTTTTGTCGGAAAAAAAAGCCTTACTATACATGGTCGTTTTTTGTCGGAAAAAAAAGCCTTACTATACATGGTCGTTTTTTTGTCGGAAAAAAAAGCCTTACTATACATGGTCGTTTTTTTGTCAGAAAAAAAGCCTTACTATACATGGTCGTTTTTTTGTCGAAAAAAAAGCCTTACTATACATGGTCGTTTTTTTTGTCGAAAAAAAAGCCTTACTATACATGGTCGTTTTTTTTGTCGGAAAAAAAAGCCTTACTATACATGGTCGTTTTTTTGTCGGAAAAAAAAGCCTTACTATACATGGTCGTTTTTTTGTCGGAAAAAAAAGCCTTACTATACATGGTCGTTTTTTTGTCAGAAAAAAAGCCTTACTATACATGGTCGTTTTTTTTGTCGAAAAAAAAAGCCTTACTATACATGGTCATTTTTTTTGTCGGAAAAAAAAGCCTTACTATACATGGTCGTTTTTTTGTCGGAAAAAAAAGCCTTACTATACATGGTCGTTTTTTTGTCGGAAAAAAAAGCCTTACTATATACATGGTCGTTTTTTTGTCGGAAAAAAAAGCCTTACTATACATGGTCGTTTTTTTGTCGGAAAAAAAAAGCCTTACTATACATGGTCGTTTTTTTGTCGGAAAAAAAAAGCCTTACTATACATGGTCGTTTTTTTGGCGGGAAAAAAAAGCCTTACAATACATGGTCGTTTTTTTGTCGGAAAAAAAAGCCTTACTATACATGGTCGTTTTTTTGTCGGAAAAAAAAGCCTTACTATACATGGTCGTTTTTTTGTCGGAAAAAAAAGCCTTACTATACATGGTCGTTTTTTCGGTCGGAAAAAAAAGCCTTACAATACATGGTTGTTTTTTTGGCGGAAAAAACAGCCTTACTATACATGGTCGTTTGGTCTGACTCCGCCTGGGATCGAACCCACAACCTCAGTGTCAGAGTGTAGACACTCTACCACTAGACCACGGGGCTGTTTGTCTGTTTACTGGAAAGAGGAGCAATGAGTTGAGTAATTATGACTAGGAATTAAAAAAAAAAAAAAAAAAAAAAAAAATCCTGACTATACATGGTCGTTTTTATGTCGGAAAAAAAAGCCTTACTATACATGGTCGTTTTTTTGTCGGAAAAAAAAGCCTTACTATACATGGTCGTTTTTTTGTCGGAAAAAAAAGCCTTACTATACATGGTCGTTTTTTTGTCGGAAAAAAAAGCCTGACTATACATGGTCGTTTTTTTGTCGGAAAAAAAAGCCTTACTATACATGGTCGTTTTTTTGTCGAAAAAAAAAAGCCTTACTATACATGGTTGTTTTTTTTGTCGGAAAAAAAAGCCTTACTATACATGGTCGTTTTTTTGTCTAAAAAAAAAGCCGTACTATACATGGTCGTTTTTTTGTCGGAAAAAAAAGCTTTACTATACATGGTCGTTTTTTTGTCTGAAAAAAAAAGCCTTACTATACATGGTCGTTTTTTTGTCGGAAAAAAAAGCCTTACTATACATGGTCGTTTTTTTGTCGGAAAAAAAAAGCCTTACTATACATGGTCGTTTTTTTGGCGGGAAAAAAAAGCCTTACAATACATGGTCGTTTTTTTGTCGGAAAAAAAAGCCTTACTATACATGGTCGTTTTTTTGTCGGAAAAAAAAGCCTTACTATACATGGTCGTTTTTTTGTCGGAAAAAAAAGCCTTACTATACATGGTCGTTTTTTCGGTCGGAAAAAAAAGCCTTACAATACATGGTTGTTTTTTTGGCGGAAAAAAAAGCCTTACTATACATGGTCGTTTGGTCTGACTCAGCCTGGGATCGAACCCACAACCTCAGTGTCAGAGTGTAGACACTCTACCACTAGACCACGGGGCTGTTAGTCTGTTTACTGGAAAGAGGAGCAATGAGTTGAGTAATTATGACTAGGAATTTAAAAAAAAAAAAAAAAAAAAAAAATCCTTACTATACATGGTCGTTTTTTTGTCGGAAAAAAAAGCCTTACTATACATGGTCGTTTTTTTGTCGGAAAAAAAAGCCTTACTATACATGGTCGTTTTTTTGTCGGAAAAAAAAGCCTTACTATACATGGTCGTTTTTTCGGTCGGAAAAAAAAGCCTTACAATACATGGTTGTTTTTTTGGCGGAAAAAACAGCCTTACTATACATGGTCGTTTGGTCTGACTCCGCCTGGGATCGAACCCACAACCTCAGTGTCAGAGTGTAGACACTCTACCACTAGACCACGGGGCTGTTTGTCTGTTTACTGGAAAGAGGAGCAATGAGTTGAGTAATTATGACTAGGAATTAAAAAAAAAAAAAAAAAAAAAAAATCCTGACTATACATGGTCGTTTTTATGTCGGAAAAAAAAGCCTTACTATACATGGTCGTTTTTTTGTCGGAAAAAAAAGCCTTACTATACATGGTCGTTTTTTTGTCGGAAAAAAAAGCCTTACTATACATGGTCGTTTTTTTGTCGGAAAAAAAAGCCTGACTATACATGGTCGTTTTTTTGTCGGAAAAAAAAGCCTTACTATACATGGTCGTTTTTTTGTCGAAAAAAAAAAGCCTTACTATACATGGTTGTTTTTTTTGTCGGAAAAAAAAGCCTTACTATACATGGTCGTTTTTTTGTCTAAAAAAAAAGCCGTACTATACATGGTCGTTTTTTTGTCGGAAAAAAAAGCTTTACTATACATGGTCGTTTTTTTGTCTGAAAAAAAAAGCCTTACTATACATGGTCGTTTTTTTGTCGGAAAAAAAAGCCTTACTATACATGGTCGTTTTTTTGTCGGAAAAAAAAAGCCTTACTATACATGGTCGTTTTTTTGGCGGGAAAAAAAAGCCTTACAATACATGGTCGTTTTTTTGTCGGAAAAAAAAGCCTTACTATACATGGTCGTTTTTTTGTCGGAAAAAAAAGCCTTACTATACATGGTCGTTTTTTTGTCGGAAAAAAAAGCCTTACTATACATGGTCGTTTTTTCGGTCGGAAAAAAAAGCCTTACAATACATGGTTGTTTTTTTGGCGGAAAAAAAAGCCTTACTATACATGGTCGTTTGGTCTGACTCAGCCTGGGATCGAACCCACAACCTCAGTGTCAGAGTGGAGACACTCTACCACTAGACCACGGGGCTGTTAGTCTGTTTACTGGAAAGAGGAGCAATGAGTTGAGTAATTATGACTAGGAATTTAAAAAAAAAAAAAAAAAAAAAAAAATCCTTACTATACATGGTCGTTTTTTTGTCGGAAAAAAAAGCCTTACTATACATGGTCGTTTTTTTGTCGGAAAAAAAAGCCTTACTATACATGGTCGTTTTTTTGTCGGAAAAAAAAGCCTTACTATACATGGTCGTTTTTTTTGTCGGAAAAAAAAGCCTTACTATACATGGTCGTTTTTTTGTCGGAAAAAAAAGCCTTACTATACATGGTCGTTTTTTTGTCGGAAAAAAAAGCCTTACTATACATGGTCGTTTTTTTGTCAGAAAAAAAGCCTTACTATACATGGTCGTTTTTTTTGTCGAAAAAAAAAGCCTTACTATACATGGTCGTTTTTTTTGTCGGAAAAAAAAGCCTTACTATACATGGTCGTTTTTTTGTCGGAAAAAAAAGCCTTACTATACATGGTCGTTTTTTTGTCGGAAAAAAAAGCCTTACTATACATGGTTGTTTTTTTGTCGGAAAAAAAAGCCTTACTATACATGGTCGTTTTTTTGTCGGAAAAAAAAGCCTTACTATACATGGTCGTTTTTTTGTCAGAAAAAAAGCCTTACTATACATGGTCGTTTTTTTTGTCGAAAAAAAAAGCCTTACCATACATGGTCGTTTTTTTTGTCGGAAAAAAAAGCCTTACTATACATGGTCGTTTTTTTGTCGGAAAAAAAAGCCTTACTATACATGGTCGTTTTTTTGTCGGAAAAAAAAGTCTTACTATACATGGTCGTTTTTTTGTCGGAAAAAAAAGCCTTACTATACATGGTCGTTTTTTTGTCGGAAAAAAAAGCCTTACTATACATGGTCGTTTTTTTGTCGGAAAAAAAAGCCTTACTATACATGGTCGTTTTTTTGTCGGAAAAAAAAGCCTTACTATACATGGTCGTTTTTTTGTCGGAAAAAAAAAGCCTTACTATACATGGTCGTTTTTTTGTCGGAAAAAAAAGCCTTACTATACATGGTCGTTTTTTTGTCGGAAAAAAAAGCCTTACTATACATGGTCGTTTTTTTGTCAGAAAAAAAGCCTTACTATCATGGTCGTTTTTTTGTCGGAAAGAAAAGCCTTACTATACATGGTCGTTTTTTTGTCAGAAAAAAAGCCTTACTATACATGGTCGTTTTTTTGTCAGAAAAAAAGCCTTACTATACATGGTCGTTTTTTTGTCGGAAAAAAAAAGCCTTACTATACATGGTCGTTTTTTTGTCGGAAAAAAAAGCCTTACTATACATGGTCGTTTTTTTGTCGGAAAAAAAAGCCTTACTATACATGGTCGTTTTTTTGTCGAAAAAAAAAGCCTTACTATACATGGTCGTTTTTTTGTCGGAAAAAAAAGCCTGACTATACATGGTCGTTTTTTTGTCGGAAAAAAAAGCCTTACTATACATGGTCGTTTTTTTGTCGAAAAAAAAAGCCTTACTATACATGGTTGTTTTTTTTGTCGGAAAAAAAAGCCTTACTATACATGGTCGTTTTTTTGTCTAAAAAAAAAGCCGTACTATACATGGTCGTTTTTTTGTCGGAAAAAAAAGCTTTACTATACATGGTCGTTTTTTTGTCGGAAAAAAAAAGCCTTACTATACATGGTCGTTTTTTTGTCGGAAAAAAAAGCCTTACTATACATGGTCGTTTTTTTGTCGGAAAAAAAAAGCCTTACTATACATGGTCGTTTTTTTGGCGGGAAAAAAAAGCCTTACAATACATGGTCGTTTTTTTGTCGGAAAAAAAAGCCTTACTATACATGGTCGTTTTTTTGTCGGAAAAAAAAAAGCCTTACTATACATGGTCGTTTTTTTGTCGGAAAAAAAAGCCTTACTATACATGGTCGTTTTTTTGTCGGAAAAAAAAGCCTTACTATACATGGTCGTTTTTTTGTCGAAAAAAAAAGCCTTACTATACATGGTCGTTTTTTTGTCGGAAAAAAAAGCCTGACTATACATGGTCGTTTTTTTGTCGGAAAAAAAAGCCTTACTATACATGGTCGTTTTTTTGTCGAAAAAAAAAAGCCTTACTATACATGGTTGTTTTTTTTGTCGGAAAAAAAAGCCTTACTATACATGGTCGTTTTTTTGTCTAAAAAAAAAGCCGTACTATACATGGTCGTTTTTTTGTCGGAAAAAAAAGCTTTACTATACATGGTCGTTTTTTTGTCGGAAAAAAAAAGCCTTACTATACATGGTCGTTTTTTTGTCGGAAAAAAAGCCTTACTATACATGGTCGTTTTTTTGTCGGAAAAAAAAAGCCTTACTATACATGGTCGTTTTTTTGGCGGGAAAAAAAAGCCTTACAATACATGGTCGTTTTTTTGTCGGAAAAAAAAGCCTTACTATACATGGTCGTTTTTTTGTCGGAAAAAAAAGCCTTACTATACATGGTCGTTTTTTTGTCGGAAAAAAAAGCCTTACTATACATGGTCGTTTTTTCGGTCGGAAAAAAAAGCCTTACAATACATGGTCGTTTTTTTGTCGGAAAAAAAAAGCCTTACTATACATGGTCGTTTTTTTGGCGGGAAAAAAAAGCCTTACAATACATGGTCGTTTTTTTGTCGGAAAAAAAGCCTTACTATACATGGTCGTTTTTTTGTCGGAAAAAAAAAGCCTTACTATACATGGTCGTTTTTTTGTCGGAAAAAAAAGCCTTACTATACATGGTCGTTTTTTTGTCGGAAAAAAAAGCCTTACTATACATGGTCGTTTTTTTGTCGAAAAAAAAAGCCTTACTATACATGGTCGTTTTTTTGTCGGAAAAAAAAGCCTGACTATACATGGTCGTTTTTTTGTCGGAAAAAAAAGCCTGACTATACATGGTCGTTTTTTTGTCGAAAAAAAAAAGCCTTACTATACATGGTTGTTTTTTTTGTCGGAAAAAAAAGCCTTACTATACATGGTCGTTTTTTTGTCTAAAAAAAAAGCCGTACTATACATGGTCGTTTTTTTGTCGGAAAAAAAAGCTTTACTATACATGGTCGTTTTTTTGTCGGAAAAAAAAAGCCTTACTATACATGGTCGTTTTTTTGTCGGAAAAAAAAGCCTTACTATACATGGTCGTTTTTTTGTCGGAAAAAAAAAGCCTTACTATACATGGTCGTTTTTTTGGCGGGAAAAAAAAGCCTTACAATACATGGTCGTTTTTTTGTCGGAAAAAAAAGCCTTACTATACATGGTCGTTTTTTTGTCGGAAAAAAAAGCCTTACTATACATGGTCGTTTTTTTGTCGGAAAAAAAAGCCTTACTATACATGGTCGTTTTTTCGGTCGGAAAAAAAAGCCTTACAATACATGGTTGTTTTTTTGGCGGAAAAAAAAGCCTTACTATACATGGTCGTTTGGTCTGACTCAGCCTGGGATCGAACCCACAACCTCAGTGTCAGAGTGTAGACACTCTACCACTAGACCACGGGGCTGTTAGTCTGTTTACTGGAAAGAGGAGCAATGAGTTGAGTAATTATGACTAGGAATTTAAAAAAAAAAAAAAAAAAAAAAAAAAAAAAAAAAAAAAAAAAATCCTTACTATACATGGTCGTTTTTTTGTCGGAAAAAAAAGCCTTACTATACATGGTCGTTTTTTTGTCGGAAAAAAAAGCCTTACTATACATGGTCGTTTTTTTGTCGGAAAAAAAAGCCTTACTATACATGGTCGTTTTTTTGTCGGAAAAAAAAGCCTTACTATACATGGTCGTTTTTTTGTCGGAAAAAAAAGCCTTACTATACATGGTCGTTTTTTTGTCAGAAAAAAAGCCTTACTATACATGGTCGTTTTTTTGTCGAAAAAAAAGCCTTACTATACATGGTCGTTTTTTTTGTCGAAAAAAAAGCCTTACTATACATGGTCGTTTTTTTTGTCGGAAAAAAAAGCCTTACTATACATGGTCGTTTTTTTGTCGGAAAAAAAAGCCTTACTATACATGGTCGTTTTTTTGTCGGAAAAAAAAGCCTTACTATACATGGTCGTTTTTTTGTCAGAAAAAAAGCCTTACTATACATGGTCGTTTTTTTTGTCGAAAAAAAAAGCCTTACTATACATGGTCGTTTTTTTTGTCGGAAAAAAAAGCCTTACTATACATGGTCGTTTTTTTGTCAGAAAAAAAGCCTTACTATACATGGTCGTTTTTTTTGTCGAAAAAAAAAGCCTTACCATACATGGTCGTTTTTTTTGTCGGAAAAAAAAGCCTTACTATACATGGTCGTTTTTTTGTCGGAAAAAAAAGCCTTACTATACATGGTCGTTTTTTTGTCGGAAAAAAAAGCCTTACTATACATGGTCGTTTTTTTGTCGGAAAAAAAAGCCTTACTATACATGGTCGTTTTTTTGTCGGAAAAAAAAGCCTTACTATACATGGTCGTTTTTTTGTCGGAAAAAAAAGCCTTACTATACATGGTCGTTTTTTTGTCGGAAAAAAAAGCCTTACTATACATGGTCGTTTGGGAGAAAAAAAATGCCTTACTATACATGGTCGTTTTTTTGTGAGAAAAAAAAATGCCTTACTATACATGGTCGTTTTTTTGGGAGAAAAAAAAAAGCCTTACTATACATGGTCATTTTCTGGGAGAAAAAAAAAAGCCTTACTATACATGGTCGTGTTTTTTTTTTGGGAGAAAAAAAATGGCTTACTATACATGGTCGTTTTTCTGGGAGAGAAAAAAAAAGCCTTACTATACATGGTCATTTTTTTGGGAGAAAAAAAAAGCCTTACTATACATGTTCGTTTTTTGGGGGGGGAGAAAAAATATGGCTTACTATACATGGTCGTTTTTCTGGGAGAAAAAAAAACAGCCTTACTATACATGGTCGTTTTTTTGGGAGAAAAAAAAAGCCTTACTATACATGGTCGTTTTTTGGAGAAAAAAAAATGCCTTACTATACATGGTCGTTTTTTTGGGAGAAAAAAAATGCCTTACTATACATGGTCGTTTTTTTGCTAGAAAAAAAAAGCCTTACTATACATGGTCGTTTTTTTGGGAGAAAAAAAATGCCTTACTATACAGGGTCATTTTTTGGGGAGAAAAAAATGCCTTACTATACATGGTCGTTTTTTTGGGAGAAAAAAAAAAGCCTTACTCTACATGGTCGTTTTTTTGCTAGAAAAAAAAAGCCTTACTATACATGGTCGTTTTTTGGGAGAAAAAAAATGCCTTACTATACAGGGTCATTTTTTTTGGGAGAAAAAAAAGCCTTACTATACATGGTCGTTTTTTTGGGAGAAAAAAAAAAGCCTTACTATACATGGTCGTTTTTTTGGGAGAAAAAAAAAAGCCTTACTATACATGGTCGTTTTTTTTTGGGAGAAAAAAAATGCCTTACTATACAGGGTCATTTTTTTTGGGAGAAAAAAAATGCCTTGCTATACATGGTCGTTTTTTTGGGAGAAAAAAAATGCCTTACTATACATGGTCGTTTTT
Source organism: Festucalex cinctus (assembly GCF_051991245.1). Lineage (NCBI taxonomy): Eukaryota > Metazoa > Chordata > Actinopteri > Syngnathiformes > Syngnathidae > Festucalex > Festucalex cinctus. Next base: position 20,821,302 of record NC_135426.1, read on the forward strand.
TTGGGAGAAAAAAAAACGCCTTACTATACATGGTCATTTTTTTGGGGAGAAAAAAATGCCCTACTATACATGGTCGTTTTTTTTGGGAGAAAAAAAATGCCTTACTATACATGGTCGTTTTTTTGGGAGAAAAAAAAAGCCTTACTATACATGGTCGTTTTTTTAGAGAAAAAAAAAAGCCTTACTATACATGGTCGTTTTTTTGGGAGAAAAAAAAAAAAGCCTTACTATACATGGTCGTTTTTTTTTGGGAGAAAAAAAATGCCTTACGATACATGGTCGTTTTTCTGGGAGGAAAAAAAGCCTTACTATACATGGTCGGTTTTTTTGGGAGAAAAAAAATGCCTTACTATACAGGGTCATTTATTTGGGAGAAAAAAATGCCTTACTATACATGGTCGTTTTTTTGGGAGAAAAAAAATGCCTTACTATACATGGTCGTTTTTTTGGGAGAAAAAAAATGCCTTACTTTCCATGGTCGTTTTTCTGGGAGGAAAAAAAAGCCTTACTATACATGGTCGTTTTTTTGGGAGAAAAAAAAAATGCCTTACTATACATGGTCATTTTTTTGGGGAGAAAAAAATGCCTTACTATAAATGGTCGTTTTTTTGGGGAGAAAAAAAATGCCTTACTTTCCATGGTCGTTTTTCTGGGAGAAAAAAAAAAGCCTTACTATACATGGTCGTTTTTTGGGAGAAAAAAAATGCCTTACTATACAGGGTCATTTTTTTTGGGAGAAAAAAATGCCTTACTATACATGGTCGTTTTTTTGGGAGAAAAAAAATGCCTTACTATACATGGTCATTTTTTTGGGGAGAAAAAAATGCCTTACTATAAATGGTCGTTTTTTTTGGGAGAAAAAAAATGCCTTACTATACATGGTCGTTTTTTTGGGAGAAAAAAAAAGCCTTACTATACATGGTCGTTTTTTTGGGAGAAAAAAAAAAGCCTTACTATACATGGTCGTTTTTTGGGGAGAAAAAAAATAAAGCCTTACTATACATGGTCGTTTTTTTTTGGGAGAAAAAAAATGCCTTACTATACATGGTCGTTTTTCTGGGAGGAAAAAAAAGCCTTACTATACATGGTCGTTTTTTTTGGGGAGAAAAAAAATGCCTTACTATACATGGTCGTTTTTCTGGGAGAAAAAAAAAAAGCCTTACTATACATGGTCGTTTTTTTTGGGAGAAAAAAAAAAGCCTTCCTATACATGGTCGTTTTTTTGGGAGAAAAAAAAAGCCTTACTATACATGGTCGTTTTTTGGGAGAAAAAAAAAAGCCTTACTCTACATGGTCGTTTTTTTGCTAGAAAAAAAATGCCTTACTATACATGGTCGTTTTTCTGGGAGAAAAAAAAAAGCCTTACTATACATGGTCGTTTTTTGGGAGAAAAAAAATGCCTTACTATACAGGGTCATTTTTTTTGGGAGAAAAAAAAGCCTTACTATACATGGTCGTTTTTTTGGGAGAAAAAAAAAAGCCTTACTATACATGGTCGTTTTTTTGGGAGAAAAAAAAAAGCCTTACTATACATGGTCGTTTTTTTTGGGGAGAAAAAAAATGCCTTACTCTCCATGTTCGTTTTTCTGGGAGAAAAAAAAAAGCCTTACTATACATGGTCGTTTTTTTGGGAGAAAAAAAAAAGCCTTACTATACATGGTCGTTTTTTTTGGGGAGAAAAAAAATGCCTTACTATACATGGTCGTTTTTCTGGGAGAAAAAAAAAAGCTTTACTATACATGGTCGTTTTTTTGGGAGAAAAAAAAAAGCCTTACTATACATGGTCGTTTTTTGGGAGAAAAAAAATGCCTTACTATACATGGTCGTTTTTTTGTGAGAAAAAAAAATGCCTTACTATACATGGTCGTTTTTTTGGGAGAAAAAAAAAATGCCTTACTATACATGGTCATTTTTTTGGGGAGAAAAAAATGCCTTACTATAAATGGTCGTTTTTTTGGGGAGAAAAAAAATGCCTTACTTTCCATGGTCGTTTTTCTGGGAGAAAAAAAAAAAGCCTTACTATACATGGTCGTTTTTTGGGAGAAAAAAAATGGCTTACTATACAGGGTCATTTTTTTTGGGAGAAAAAAATGCCTTACTATACATGGTCGTTTTTTTGGGAGAAAAAAAATGCCTTACTATACATGGTCATTTTTTTGGGGAGAAAAAAATGCCTTACTATAAATGGTCGTTTTTTTTGGGAGAAAAAAAATGCCTTACTATACATGGTCGTTTTTTTGGGAGAAAAAAAAAAGCCTTACTATACATGGTCGTTTTTTTGGGAGAAAAAAAAAAGCCTTACTATACATGGTCGTTTTTTGGGGAGAAAAAAAATAAAGCCTTACTATACATGGTCGTTTTTTTTTGGGAGAAAAAAAATGCCTTACTATACATGGTCGTTTTTCTGGGAGGAAAAAAAAGCCTTACTATACATGGTCGTTTTTTTTGGGGAGAAAAAAAATGCCTTACTATACATGGTCGTTTTTCTGGGAGAAAAAAAAAAAGCCTTACTATACATGGTCGTTTTTTTTGGGAGAAAAAAAAAAGCCTTACTATACATGGTCGTTTTTTTGGGAGAAAAAAAAAGCCTTACTATACATGGTCGTTTTTTGGGAGAAAAAAAAAAGCCTTACTCTACATGGTCGTTTTTTTGCTAGAAAAAAAATGCCTTACGATACATGGTCGTTTTTCTGGGAGAAAAAAAAAAGCCTTACTATACATGGTCGTTTTTTGGGAGAAAAAAAATGCCTTACTATACAGGGTCATTTTTTTTGGGAGAAAAAAAAGCCTTACTATACATGGTCGTTTTTTTGGGAGAAAAAAAAAAGCCTTACTATACATGGTCGTTTTTTTGGGAGAAAAAAAAAAGCCTTACTATACATGGTCGTTTTTTTTTGGGAGAAAAAAAATGCCTTACTCTCCATGTTCGTTTTTCTGGGAGAAAAAAAAAAGCCTTACTATACATGGTCGTTTTTTTGGGAGAAAAAAAAAAGCCTTACTATACATGGTCGTTTTTTTTGGGGAGAAAAAAAATGCCTTACTATACATGGTCGTTTTTCTGGGAGAAAAAAAAAAGCTTTACTATACATGGTCGTTTTTTTGGGAGAAAAAAAAAAGCCTTACTATACATGGTCGTTTTTTGGGAGAAAAAAAATGCCTTACTATACATGGTCGTTTTTTTGTGAGAAAAAAAAATGCCTTACTATACATGGTCGTTTTTTTGGGAGAAAAAAAAAATGCCTTACTATACATGGTCATTTTTTTGGGGAGAAAAAAATGCCTTACTATAAATGGTCGTTTTTTTGGGGAGAAAAAAAATGCCTTACTTTCCATGGTCGTTTTTCTGGGAGAAAAAAAAAAAGCCTTACTATACATGGTCGTTTTTTGGGAGAAAAAAAATGGCTTACTATACAGGGTCATTTTTTTTGGGAGAAAAAAATGCCTTACTATACATGGTCGTTTTTTTGGGAGAAAAAAAATGCCTTACTATACATGGTAATTTTTTTGGGGAGAAAAAAATGCCTTACTATAAATGGTCGTTTTTTTTGGGAGAAAAAAAATGCCTTACTATACATGGTCGTTTTTTTGGGAGAAAAAAAAAGCCTTACTATACATGGTCGTTTTTTTGGGAGAAAAAAAAAAGCCTTACTATACATGGTCGTTTTTTGGGGAGAAAAAAAATAAAGCCTTACTATACATGGTCGTTTTTTTTTGGGAGAAAAAAAATGCCTTACTATACATGGTCGTTTTTCTGGGAGGAAAAAAAAGCCTTACTATACATGGTCGTTTTTTTTGGGGAGAAAAAAAATGCCTTACTATACATGGTCGTTTTTCTGGGAGAAAAAAAAAAAGCCTTACTATACATGGTCGTTTTTTTTGGGAGAAAAAAAAAAGCCTTACTATACATGGTCGTTTTTTTGGGAGAAAAAAAAAGCCTTACTATACATGGTCGTTTTTTGGGAGAAAAAAAAAAGCCTTACTCTACATGGTCGTTTTTTTGCTAGAAAAAAAATGCCTTACGATACATGGTCGTTTTTCTGGGAGAAAAAAAAAAGCCTTACTATACATGGTCGTTTTTTGGGAGAAAAAAAATGCCTTACTATACAGGGTCATTTTTTTGGGGAGAAAAAAAAGCCTTACTATACATGGTCGTTTTTTTGGGAGAAAAAAAAAAGCCTTACTATACATGGTCATTTTTTTGGGAGAAAAAAAAAAGCCTTACTATACATGGTCGTTTTTTTTTGGGAGAAAAAAAATGCCTTACTCTCCATGTTCGTTTTTCTGGGAGAAAAGAAAAAGCCTTACTATACATGGTCGTTTTTTTGGGAGAAAAAAAAAAGCCTTACTATACATGGTCGTTTTTTTTGGGGAGAAAAAAAATGCCTTACTATACATGGTCGTTTTTCTGGGAGAAAAAAAAAAGCCTTACTATGCATGGTCGTTTTTTTGGGAGAAAAAAAAAAGCCTTACTATACATGGTCGTTTTTTGGGAGAAAAAAAATGCCTTACTATACATGGTCGTTTTTTTGTGAGAAAAAAAAATGCCTTACTATACATGGTCGTTTTTTTGGGAGAAAAAAAAAAGCCTTACTATACATGGTCATTTTCTGGGAGAAAAAAAAAGCCTTACTATACATGGTCGTTTTTTGGGAGAAAAAAAATGCCTTACTATACAGGGTCATTTTTTTGGGGAGAAAAAAAAGCCTTACTATACATGGTCGTTTTTTTGGGAGAAAAAAAAAAGCCTTACTATACATGGTCATTTTTTTGGGAGAAAAAAAAAAGCCTTACTATACATGGTCGTTTTTTTTTGGGAGAAAAAAAATGCCTTACTCTCCATGTTCGTTTTTCTGGGAGAAAAGAAAAAGCCTTACTATACATGGTCGTTTTTTTGGGAGAAAAAAAAAAGCCTTACTATACATGGTCGTTTTTTTTGGGGAGAAAAAAAATGCCTTACTATACATGGTCGTTTTTCTGGGAGAAAAAAAAAAGCCTTACTATGCATGGTCGTTTTTTTGGGAGAAAAAAAAAAGCCTTACTATACATGGTCGTTTTTTGGGAGAAAAAAAATGCCTTACTATACATGGTCGTTTTTTTGTGAGAAAAAAAAATGCCTTACTATACATGGTCGTTTTTTTGGGAGAAAAAAAAAAGCCTTACTATACATGGTCATTTTCTGGGAGAAAAAAAAAGCCTTACTATACATGGTCGTGTTTTTTTTTGGGAGAAAAAAAATGGCTTACTATACATGGTCGTTTTTCTGGGAGAAAAAAAAAAAGCCTTACTATACATGGTCATTTTTTTGGGAGAAAAAAAAAGCCTTACTATACATGTTCGTTTTTTTGGGGGGGAGAAAAAATATGGCTTACTATACATGGTCGTTTTTTTGGGAGAAAAAAAAAGCCTTACTATACATGGTCGTTTTTTGGAGAAAAAAAAATGCCTTACTATACATGGTCGTTTTTTTGGGAGAAAAAAAATGCCTTACTATACATGGTCGTTTTTTTGGGAGAAAAAAAATGCCTTACTTTCCATGGTCGTTTTTCTGGGAGGAAAAAAAAAGCCTTACTATACATGGTCGTTTTTTTTGGGAGAAAAAAATGCCTTACTATACATGGTCGTTTTTTTGGGAGAAAAAAAATGCCTTACTATACATGGTCGTTTTTTTGGGAGAAAAAAAAACGCCTTACTATATATGGTCGTTTTTTTTTGGGAGAAAAAAAATGCCTTACTATACATGGTCATTTTTTTGGGGGGAAAAAAATGCCTTACTATACATGGTCGTTATTTTTGGGAGAAAAAAAATGCCTTGCTATACATGGTCGTTTTTTTGGGAGAAAAAAAAAGCCTTACTATACATGGTCGTTTTTTTGGGAGAAAAAAAAAAAGCCTTACTATACATGGTCGTTTTTTTGGGAGAAAAAAAAAAAGCCTTAACTATACATGGTCGTTTTTTTTGGGAGAAAAAAATGCCTTACTATACAGGGTCATTTTTTTGGGGGAAAAAAAGGCCTTACTTTCCATGGTCGTTTTTCTGGGAGAAAAAAAAAAGCCTTACTATACATGGTCGTTTTTTGGGAGAAAAAAAATGCCTTACTATACAGAGTCATTTTTTTTGGGAGAAAAAAATGCCTTACTATACATGGTCGTTTTTTTGGGAGAAAAAAAATGCCTTACTATACATGGTCGTTTTTTTGGGAGAAAAAAAACGCCTTACTATATATGGTCGTTTTTTGGGGGGAGAAAAAAAATGCCTTACTATACATGGTCATTTTATTGGGGAGAAAAAAATGCCTTACTATACATGGTCGTTTTTTTTGGGAGAAAAAAAATGCCTTACTATACATGGTTTTTTTGGGAGAAAAAAAAAGCCTTACTATACATGGTCGTTTTTTTGGGAGAAAAAAAAAGCCTTACTATACATGGTCGTTTTTTTGGGAGAAAAAAAAAAGCCTTACTATACATAGTCATTTTTTTGGGAGAAAAAAAAAGCCTTACTATACATGTTCGTTTTTTTTGGGGGGAGAAAAAATATGGCTTACTATACATGGTCGTTTTTCTGGGAGAAAAAAAAAGCCTTACTATACATGGTCGTTTTTTTGGGAGAAAAAAAAAGCCTTACTATACATGGTCGTTTTTTTGGGAGAAAAAAAAATGCCTTACTATACATGGTCGTTTTTTTGGGAGAAAAAAAATGCCTTACTATACATGGTCGTTTTTTTGGGAGAAAAAAAATGCCTTACTTTCCATGGTCGTTTTTCTGGGAGAAAAAAAAAAGCCTTACTATACATGGTCGTTTTTTCGGAGAAAAAAAATGCCTTACTATACAGGGTCATTTTTTTTGGGAGAAAAAAATGCCTTACTATACATGGTCGTTTTTTTGGGAGAAAAAAAATGCCTTACTATACATGGTCGTTTTTTGGGGAGAAAAAAAACGCCTTACTATACATGGTCATTTTTTTGGGGAGAAAAAAATGCCTTACTATACATGGTCGTTTTTTTTGGGAGAAAAAAAATGCCTTACTATACATGGTCGTTTTTTTGGGAGAAAAAAAAAGCCTTACTATACATGGTCGTTTTTTTGGGAGAAAAAAAAAAGCCTTACTATACATGGTCGTTTTTTTGGGAGAAAAAAAAAAAGCCTTACTATACATGGTCGTTTTTTTTTGGGAGAAAAAAAATGCCTTACTATACATGGTCGTTTTTCTGGGAGGAAAAAAAAGCCTTACTATACATGGTCGTTTTTTTTGGGAGAAAAAAAATGCCTTACTATACAGGGTCATTTATTTGGGAGAAAAAAATGCCTTACTATACATGGTCGTTTTTTTGGGAGAAAAAAAATGCCTTACTATACATGGTCGTTTTTTTGGGAGAAAAAAAATGCCTTACTTTCCATGGTCGTTTTTCTGGGAGAAAAAAAAAAAGCCTTACTTTACATGGTCATTTTTTTGGGAGAAAAAAAAAGCCTTACTATACATGTTCGTTTTTTTTTTGGGGAGAAAAAATATGGCTTACTATACATGGTCGTTTTTCTGGGAGAAAAAAAAAGCCTTACTATACATGGTCGTTTTTTTGGGAGAAAAAAAAAGCCTTACTATACATGGTCGTTTTTTGGAGAAAAAAAAATGCCTTACTATACATGGTCGTTTTTTTGGGAGAAAAAAAATGCCTTACTATACATGGTCGTTTTTTTGGGAGAAAAAAAATGCCTTACTATACAGGGTCATTTTTTTGGGGAGAAAAAAATGCCTTACTATACATGGTCGTTTTTTTGGGAGAAAAAAAATGCCTTACTATACATGGTCATTTTTTTGGGAGAAAAAAAACGCCTTACTATACATGGTCATTTTTTTGGGGAGAAAAAAATGCCTTACTATACATGGTCGTTTTTTTGGGGAGAAAAAAAATGCCTTACTATACATGGTCGTTTTTTTGGGAGAAAAAAAAGCCTTACTATACATGGTCGTTTTTTTGGGAGAAAAAAAAAGCCTTACTATACATGGTCGTTTTTTTGGGAGAAAAAAAAAAAAGCCTTACTATACATGGTCGTTTTTTTTTGGGAGAAAAAAAATGCCTTACTATACATGGTCGTTTTTCTGGGAGGAAAAAAAAGCCTTACTATACATGGTCGTTTTTTTGGGGAGAAAAAAAATGCCTTACTATACAGGGTCATTTTTTTGGGAGAAAAAAATGCCTTACTATACATGGTCGTTTTTTTGGGAGAAAAAAAATGCCTTACTATACATGGTCGTTTTTTTGGGAGAAAAAAAATGCCTTACTTTCCATGGTCGTTTTTCTGGGAGAAAAAAAAAAGCCTTACTATACATGGTCGTTTTTTGGGAGAAAAAAAAAGCCTTACTATACAGGGTCATTTTTTTTGGGAGAAAAAAATGCCTTACTATACATGGTCGTTTTTTTGGGTGAAAAAAAATGCCTTACTATACATGGTCGTTTTTTTTGGAGAAAAAAAAAAGCCTTACTATACATGGTCGTTTTTTTGGGAGAAAAAAAAAAAGCCTTACTATACATGGTCGTTTTTTTTTGGGAGAAAAAAAAAAGCCTTACTATACATGGTCATTTTCTGGGAGAAAAAAAAAAGCCTTACTATACATGGTCGTTTTTTGGGAGAAAAAAAAAAGCCTTACTATACATGGTCGTTTTTTTGCTAGAAAAAAGATGCCTTACTATACATGGTCGTGTTTTTTTTGGGAGAAAAAAAAAAGCCTTACTATACATGGTCATTTTTTTGGGAGAAAAAAAAGCCTTACTATACATGGTCGGTTTTTTTGGGAGAAAAAAAATGCCTTACTATACATGGTCGTTTTTTTTGGGAGAAAAAAAAAACGCCTTACTATACATGGTCGTTTTTCTGGGAGAAAAAAAAAAGCCTTACTATACATGGTTGTTTTTTTTGGGAGAAAAAAAAATGCCTTACTATACATGGTCGTTTTTTTGGGAGAAAAAAAATGCCTTACTATACATGGTCGTTTTTCTGGGAGAAAAAAAAAAGCCTTACTATACATGGTCATTTTTAGGGAGAAAAAAAATGCCTTACTATACATGGTCATTTTTTTTGGGAGAAAAAGATGCCTTACTATACATGGTCGTTTTTCTGGGAGAAAAAAAATGCCTTACTATACATGGTCGTTTTTCTGGGAGAAAAAAAAAGCCTTACTATACATGGTCGTTTTTTTGGGAGAAAAAAAAAAGCCTTACTATACATGGTCGTTTTTTTTTGGGGAGAAAAAAAAAGCCTTACTATACATGGTCGTTTTTTGGGAGAAAAAAAAAAGCCTTACTATACATGGTCGTTTTTTTGCTAGAAAAAAGATGCCTTACTATACATGGTCGTGTTTTTTTTGGGAGAAAAAAAAAAGCCTTACTATACATGGTCATTTTTTTGGGAGAAAAAAAGCCTTACTATACATGGTCGGTTTTTTTTGGGAGAAAAAAAATGCCTTACTATACATGGTCGTTTTTTTGGGGAGAAAAAAAAAACGCCTTACTATACATGGTCGTTTTTCTGGGAGAAAAAAAAAAGCCTTACTATACATGGTCGTTTTTCTGGGAGAAAAAAAAAGCCTTACTATACATGGTCGTTTTTTTGGGAGAAAAAAAAAATGCCTTACTATACATGGTCGTTTTTTTGGGGGAGAAAAAAAATGCCTTACTATACATGGTCGTTTTTCTGGGAGAAAAAAAAAAAGCCTTACTATACATGGTCGTTTTTTTTTGGGAGAAAAAAAAAAGCCTTACTATACATGGTCGTTTTTCTGGGAGAAAAAAAATGCCTTACTATACATGGTCGTTTTTCTGGGAGAAAAAAAAAGCCTTACTATACATGGTCGTTTTTTTGGGAGAAAAAAAAAATGCCTTACTATACATGGTCGTTTTTTTGGGGAGAAAAAAAATGCCTTACTATACATGGTCGTTTTTTTGGGAGAAAAAAAAGCCTTACTATACATGGTCGTTTTTTTGGGAGAAAAAAAAAGCCTTACTATACATGGTCGTTTTTTTGGGAGAAAAAAAAAAAAGCCTTACTATACATGGTCGTTTTTTTTTGGGAGAAAAAAAATGCCTTACTATACATGGTCGTTTTTCTGGGAGGAAAAAAAAGCCTTACTATACATGGTCGTTTTTTTGGGGAGAAAAAAAATGCCTTACTATACAGGGTCATTTTTTTGGGAGAAAAAAATGCCTTACTATACATGGTCGTTTTTTTGGGAGAAAAAAAATGCCTTACTATACATGGTCGTTTTTTTGGGAGAAAAAAAATGCCTTACTTTCCATGGTCGTTTTTCTGGGAGAAAAAAAAAAGCCTTACTATACATGGTCGTTTTTTGGGAGAAAAAAAAAGCCTTACTATACAGGGTCATTTTTTTTGGGAGAAAAAAATGCCTTACTATACATGGTCGTTTTTTTGGGTGAAAAAAAATGCCTTACTATACATGGTCGTTTTTTTGGGAGAAAAAAAAGCCTTACTATACATGGTCGTTTTTTTGGGAGAAAAAAAAAAAGCCTTACTATACATGGTCGTTTTTTTTTGGGAGAAAAAAAAAAGCCTTACTATACATGGTCATTTTCTGGGAGAAAAAAAAAAGCCTTACTATACATGGTCGTTTTTTGGGAGAAAAAAAAAAGCCTTACTATACATGGTCGTTTTTTTGCTAGAAAAAAGATGCCTTACTATACATGGTCGTGTTTTTTTTGGGAGAAAAAAAAAAGCCTTACTATACATGGTCATTTTTTTGGGAGAAAAAAAAGCCTTACTATACATGGTCGGTTTTTTTGGGAGAAAAAAAATGCCTTACTATACATGGTCGTTTTTTTTGGGAGAAAAAAAAAACGCCTTACTATACATGGTCGTTTTTCTGGGAGAAAAAAAAAAGCCTTACTATACATGGTTGTTTTTTTGGGAGAAAAAAAAATGCCTTACTATACATGGTCGTTTTTTTGGGAGAAAAAAAATGCCTTACTATACATGGTCGTTTTTCTGGGAGAAAAAAAAAAGCCTTACTATACATGGTCATTTTTAGGGAGAAAAAAAATGCCTTACTATACATGGTCATTTTTTTTGGGAGAAAAAGATGCCTTACTATACATGGTCGTTTTTCTGGGAGAAAAAAAATGCCTTACTATACATGGTCGTTTTTCTGGGAGAAAAAAAAAGCCTTACTATACATGGTCGTTTTTTTGGGAGAAAAAAAAAAGCCTTACTATACATGGTCGTTTTTTTTTGGGGAGAAAAAAAAAGCCTTACTATACATGGTCGTTTTTTGGGAGAAAAAAAAAAGCCTTACTATACATGGTCGTTTTTTTGCTAGAAAAAAGATGCCTTACTATACATGGTCGTGTTTTTTTTGGGAGAAAAAAAAAAGCCTTACTATACATGGTCATTTTTTTGGGAGAAAAAAAGCCTTACTATACATGGTCGGTTTTTTTTGGGAGAAAAAAAATGCCTTACTATACATGGTCGTTTTTTTGGGGAGAAAAAAAAAACGCCTTACTATACATGGTCGTTTTTCTGGGAGAAAAAAAAAAGCCTTACTATACATGGTCGTTTTTCTGGGAGAAAAAAAAAGCCTTACTATACATGGTCGTTTTTTTGGGAGAAAAAAAAAATGCCTTACTATACATGGTCGTTTTTTTGGGGGAGAAAAAAAATGCCTTACTATACATGGTCGTTTTTCTGGGAGAAAAAAAAAAGCCTTACTATACATGGTCGTTTTTTTTTGGGAGAAAAAAAAAAGCCTTACTATACATGGTCGTTTTTCTGGGAGAAAAAAAATGCCTTACTATACATGGTCGTTTTTCTGGGAGAAAAAAAAAGCCTTACTATACATGGTCGTTTTTTTGGGAGAAAAAAAAAATGCCTTACTATACATGGTCGTTTTTTTTTGGGGAGAAAAAAAAAGCCTTACTATACATGGTCGTTTTTTGGGAGAAAAAAAAAAGCCTTACTATACATGGTCGTTTTTTTGCTAGAAAAAAAGATGCCTTACTATACATGGTCGTGTTTTTTTTGGGAGAAAAAAAAAAACCTTACTATACATGGTCATTTTTTTGGGAGAAAAAAAAGCCTTACTATACATGATCATTTTTTGGGAGAAAAAAAATGCCTTACTATACATGGTCATTTTTTTTGGGAGAAAAAGATGCCTTACTATACATGGTCGTTTTTCTGGGAGAAAAAAAATGCCTTACTATACATGGTCGTTTTTCTGGGAGAAAAAAAAAGCCTTACTATACATGGTCGTTTTTTTGGAGAAAAAAAAAAGCCTTACTCTACATGGTCGTTTTTTTGCTAGAAAAAAAATGCCTTACTATACATGGTCGTTTTTCTGGGAGAAAAAAAAAAGCCTTACTATACATGGTCGTTTTTTGGGAGAAAAAAAATGCCTTACTATACAGGGTCATTTTTTTGGGGAGAAAAAAATGCCTTACTATACATGGTCGTTTTTTTTGGAGAAAAAAAATGCCTTACTATACATGGTCGTTTTTTTTGGGAGAAAAAAAACGCCTTACTATATATGGTCGTTTTTTTTGGGAGAAAAAAAATGCCTTACTATACATGGTCGTTTTTCTGGGAGAAAAAAAATGCCTTACTATACATGGTCGTTTTTCTGGGAGAAAAAAAAAGCCTTACTATACATGGTCGTTTTTTTGGGAGAAAAAAAAAATGCCTTACTATACATGGTCGTTTTTTTGGGGGAGAAAAAAAATGCCTTACTATACATGGTCGTTTTTCTGGGAGAAAAAAAAAGCCTTACTATACATGGTCGTTTTTTTGGAGAAAAAAAAAAGCCTTACTCTACATGGCCGTTTTTTTGCTAGAAAAAAAATGCCTTACTATACATGGTCGTTTTTCTGGGAGAAAAAAAAAAGCCTTACTATACATGGTCGTTTTTTGGGAGAAAAAAAATGCCTTACTATACAGGGTCATTTTTTTGGGGAGAAAAAAATGCCTTACTATACATGGTCGTTTTTTTTGGAGAAAAAAAATGCCTTACTATACATGGTCGTTTTTTTTGGGAGAAAAAAAACGCCTTACTATATATGGTCGTTTTTTTTTGGGAGAAAAAAAATGCCTTACTATACATGGTCATTTTTTTGGGGAGAAAAAAATGCCTTACTATACATGGTCGTTTTTTTGGGGAGAAAAAAAATGCCTTACTATACATGGTCGTTTTTTTGGGAGAAAAAAAAAGCCTTACTATACATGGTCGTTTTTTTGGGAGAAAAAAAAAAGCCTTACTATACATGGTCGTTTTTTTGGGAGAAAAAAAAAAAGCCTTACTATACATGGTCGTTTTTTTTTGGGAGAAAAAAAAATGCCTTACTATACATGGTCGTTTTTCTGGGATGAAAAAAAAAGCCTTACTATACATGGTCGTTTTTTTTGGGAGAAAAAAAAAAGCCTTACTATACATGGTCATTTTCTGGGAGAAAAAAAAAAGCCTTACTATACATGGTCGTTTTTTTGGGAGAAAAAAAAAGCCTTACTATACATGGTCGTTTTTTTGGGAGAAAAAAAAAAGCCTTACTATACATGGTCGTTTTTTTGGGAGAAAAAAAAAAAGCCTTACTATACATGGTCGTTTTTTTTTGGGAGAAAAAAAATGCCTTACTATACATGGTCGTTTTTCTGGGATGAAAAAAAAGCCTTACTATACATGGTCGTTTTTTTTGGGAGAAAAAAAAAAGCCTTACTATACATGGTCATTTTCTGGGAGAAAAAAAAAAGCCTTACTATACATGGTCGTTTTTTTGGGAGAAAAAAAAAGCCTTACTATACATGGTCATTTTCTGGGAGAAAAAAAAAAGCCTTACTATACATGGTCGTTTTTCTGGGAGAAAAAAAAAGCCCTACTCTACATGGTCGTTGGGAGAAAAAAAATGCCTTACTATACATGGTCATTTTTTTTGGGAGAAAAAGATGCCTTACTATACATGGTCGTTTTTCTGGGAGAAAAAAAATGCCTTACTATACATGGTCGTTTTTCTGGGAGAAAAAAAAAGCCTTACTATACATGGTCGTTTTTTTGGGAGAAAAAAAATGCCTTACTATACGTGGTCGTTTTTTTGGGGGAGAAAAAAAATGCCTTACTATACATGGTCGTTTTTCTGGGAGAAAAAAAAATGCCTTACTATACATGGTCGTTTTTTGGAGAAAAAAAAAAAAAAAAAAAGCCTTACTCTACATGGTCGTTTTTTTGCTAGAAAAAAAATGCCTTACTATACATGGTCGTTTTTCTGGGAGAAAAAAAAAAGCCTTACTATACATGGTCGTTTTTTGGGAGAAAAAAAATGCCTTACTATACAGGGTCATTTTTTTTGGGAGAAAAAAATGCCTTACTATACATGGTCGTTTTTTTTGGAGAAAAAAAATGCCTTACTATACATGGTCGTTTTTTTGGGAGAAAAAAAACGCCTTACTATATATGGTCGTTTTTTTTTGGGAGAAAAAAAATGCCTTACTATACATGGTCATTTTTTTGGGGAGAAAAAAATGCCTTACTATACATGGTCGTTTTTTTGGGGAGAAAAAAAATGCCTTACTATACATGGTCGTTTTTTTGGGAGAAAAAAAAAGCCTTACTATACATGGTCGTTTTTTTGGGAGAAAAAAAAAAGCCTTACTATACATGGTCGTTTTTTTGGGAGAAAAAAAAAAAGCCTTACTATACATGGTCGTTTTTTTTTGGGAGAAAAAAAATGCCTTACTATACATGGTCGTTTTTCTGGGATGAAAAAAAAGCCTTACTATACATGGTCGTTTTTTTTGGGAGAAAAAAAAAAGCCTTACTATACATGGTCATTTTCTGGGAGAAAAAAAAAAGCCTTACTATACATGGTCGTTTTTTTGGGAGAAAAAAAAAGCCTTACTATACATGGTCATTTTCTGGGAGAAAAAAAAAAGCCTTACTATACATGGTCGTTTTTCTGGGAGAAAAAAAAAGCCCTACTCTACATGGTCGTTGGGAGAAAAAAAATGCCTTACTATACATGGTCATTTTTTTTGGGAGAAAAAGATGCCTTACTATACATGGTCGTTTTTCTGGGAGAAAAAAAATGCCTTACTATACATGGTCGTTTTTCTGGGAGAAAAAAAAAGCCTTACTATACATGGTCGTTTTTTTGGGAGAAAAAAAATGCCTTACTATACGTGGTCGTTTTTTTGGGGGAGAAAAAAAATGCCTTACTATACATGGTCGTTTTTCTGGGAGAAAAAAAAATGCCTTACTATACATGGTCGTTTTTTGGAGAAAAAAAAAAAAAAAAAAAGCCTTACTCTACATGGTCGTTTTTTTGCTAGAAAAAAAATGCCTTACTATACATGGTCGTTTTTCTGGGAGAAAAAAAAAAGCCTTACTATACATGGTCGTTTTTTGGGAGAAAAAAAATGCCTTACTATACAGGGTCATTTTTTTTGGGAGAAAAAAATGCCTTACTATACATGGTCGTTTTTTTTGGAGAAAAAAAATGCCTTACTATACATGGTCGTTTTTTTGGGAGAAAAAAAACGCCTTACTATATATGGTCGTTTTTTTTTGGGAGAAAAAAAATGCCTTACTATACATGGTCATTTTTTTGGGGAGAAAAAAATGCCTTACTATACATGGTCGTTTTTTTGGGGAGAAAAAAAATGCCTTACTATACATGGTCGTTTTTTTGGGAGAAAAAAAAAGCCTTACTATACATGGTCGTTTTTTTGGGAGAAAAAAAAAAGCCTTACTATACATGGTCGTTTTTTTGGGAGAAAAAAAAAAAGCCTTACTATACATGGTCGTTTTTTTTTGGGAGAAAAAAAATGCCTTACTATACATGGTCGTTTTTCTGGGATGAAAAAAAAGCCTTACTATACATGGTCGTTTTTTTTGGGAGAAAAAAAAAAGCCTTACTATACATGGTCATTTTCTGGGAGAAAAAAAAAAGCCTTACTATACATGGTCGTTTTTTTGGGAGAAAAAAAAAAGCCTTACTATACATGGTCGTTTTTTGGGAGAAAAAAAAAAGCCTCACTATACATGGTCGTTTTTCTGGGAGAAAAAAAAATGCCTTACTATACATGGTCGTTTTTTTGGGAGAAAAAAAATGCCTTACTATACATGGTCGTTTTTCTGGGAGAAAAAAAAAGCCTTACTATACATGGTCATTTTCTGGGAGAAAAAAAAAAAAAGCCTTACTATACATGGTCGTTTTTTGGGAGAAAAAAAAAAAAGCCTTACTCTACATGGTCGTTTTTTTGCTAGAAAAAAAATCCCTTACTATACATGGTCGTTTTTTTGGGAGAAAAAAAATGCCTTACTATACATGGTCGTGTGTTTTTTTGGGAGAAAAAAAAGCCTTACTATACATGGTCATTTTCTGGGAGAAAAAAAAAGCCTTACTATACATGGTCGTGTTTTTTTTTGGGAGAAAAAAAATGGCTTACTATACATGGTCGTGTGTTTTTTTGGGAGAAAAAAAAGCCTTACTATACATGGTCATTTTCTGGGAGAAAAAAAAAGCCTTACTATACATGGTCGTTTTTTTTTGGGAGAAAAAAAATGCCTTACTATACATGGTCGTTTTTCTGGGATGAAAAAAAAGCCTTACTATACATGGTCGTTTTTTTTGGGAGAAAAAAAAAAAGCCTCACTATACATGGTCGTTTTTCTGGGAGAAAAAAAAATCCCTTACTATACATGGTCGTTTTTTTGGGAGAAAAAAAATGCCTTACTATACATGGTCGTTTTTTTGGGGAGAAAAAAAAAGCCTTACTATACATGGTCATTTTCTGGGAGAAAAAAAAAAAAAGCCTTACTATACATGGTCGTTTTTTGGGAGAAAAAAAAAAAAGCCTTACTCTACATGGTCGTTTTTTTGCTAGAAAAAAAATCCCTTACTATACATGGTCGTTTTTTTGGGAGAAAAAAAATGCCTTACTATACATGGTCGTGTGTTTTTTTGGGAGAAAAAAAAGCCTTACTATACATGGTCATTTTCTGGGAGAAAAAAAAAGCCTTACTATACATGGTCGTGTTTTTTTTTGGGAGAAAAAAAATGGCTTACTATACATGGTCGTGTGTTTTTTTGGGAGAAAAAAAAGCCTTACTATACATGGTCGTTTTTCTGGGAGAAAAAAAAATGCCTTACTATACATGGTCGTTTTTTTGGGAGAAAAAAAAGCCTTACTATACATGGTCGTTTTCTGGGAGAGAAAAAAATGCCTTACTATACATGGTCGTTTTTTGGGAGAAAAAAAATGCCTTACTATACATGGTCGTTTTTCTGGGAGAAAAAAAAAGCCTTACTATACATGGTCGTTTTTTTGGGAGAAAAAAAATGCCTTACTATACATGGTCGTGTGTTTTTTTGGGAGAAAAAAAAGCCTTACTATACATGGTCGTTTTTCTGGGAGAAAAAAAAATGCCTTACTATACATGGTCATTTTTTTGGGAGAAAAAAAAGCCTTACTATACATGGTCGTTTTTTTGGGAGAAAAAAAAAAAAGCCTTACTCTACATGGTCGTTTTTTTGCTAGAAAAAAAATCCCTTACTATACATGGTCGTTTTTTTGGGAGAAAAAAAATGCCTTACTATACATGGTCGTGTGTTTTTTTGGGAGAAAAAAAAGCCTTACTATACATGGTCATTTTCTGGGAGAAAAAAAAAAGCCTTACTATACATGGTCGTGTTTTTTTTTGGGAGAAAAAAAATGGCTTACTATACATGGTCGTGTGTTTTTTTGGGAGAAAAAAAAGCCTTACTATACATGGTCGTTTTTCTGGGAGAAAAAAAAATGCCTTACTATACATGGTCGTTTTTTTGGGAGAAAAAAAAGCCTTACTATACATGGTCGTTTTTTGGGAGAGAAAAAAATGCCTTACTATACATGGTCGTTTTTTGGGAGAAAAAAAATGCCTTACTATACATGGTCGTTTTTCTGGGAGAAAAAAAAGCCTTACTATACATGGTCGTTTTTTTGGGAGAAAAAAAATGCCTTACTATACATGGTCGTGTGTTTTTTTGGGAGAAAAAAAAGCCTTACTATACATGGTCGTTTTTCTGGGAGAAAAAAAAATGCCTTACTATACATGGTCGTTTTTTTGGGAGAAAAAAAAGCCTTACTATACATGGTCGTTTTTTGGGAGAGAAAAAAATGCCTTACTATACATGGTCGTTTTTTGGGAGAAAAAAAATGCCTTACTATACATGGTCGTTTTTCTGGGAGAAAAAAAAAGCCTTACTATACATGGTCGTTTTTTTGGGAGAAAAAAAAGCCTTACTATACATGGTTGTTTTTTTGGGAGAGAAAAAAATGCCTTACTATACATGGTCGTGTTTTTTTTGGGAGAGAAAAAAATGCCTTACTATACATGGTCGTGTTTTTTTTGGGAGAAAAAAAAAAGCCTTACTATACATGGTCATTTTCTGGGAGAAAAAAAAAGCCTTACTATACATGGTCGTGTTTTTTTTGGGAGAAAAAAAATGGCTTACTATACATGGTCGTTTTTTGGGAGAGAAAAAAATGCCTTACTATACATGGTCGTTTTTCTGGGAGAAAAAAAAAACGCCTTACTATACATGGTCATTTAATAAAAAAACAAAAAACAAAAACAACGCCTTACTATACATGGTCGTATACATTTTTTATTTTTTTTTTAAAGAAAGAAAGAAAAATATACCGGTACACCTTACTCAGGGAATTTGAGATGGTCAATTGTCATTGCTGCACTGCTTATGTGAAAAGGATATGCAGTTTGTGTCAAATCTGTTGGCCCTCTGGGAGCCCCTGCTGGCTCAGGAGCCCCAAGCAATTGCCTGCCTTACCAAACCTCTGCGCACATGAACAAAATTCATTTAGCAATATGCTAGTCATTGTTTTGTTGTTTATTTTTGACACATTTTATTCCCCTGCTCTGGTTCTACTCGCCTTCTGTCGGTTTGAGTCTCGTCCAGCAGAGGGCGCCACTTATTTGTCATTGTAATTTATGCGGGTAGTTGCTCAGCCACTCACATTGAAAACAATGGTCATTTCCACACACACAAACATAAATAAATTAACAGCCTTACCATGATCATTTTTTTTTTAACTGAAAAGAAAACTCATTATACATGTTTTTTTTTTCCAATATAATATTTACTATTAATGATTATTTGATATATCTATTTGTTAATAATTGCCTCATTATACATCTTATTTAACAAATAAAAAAAAGTTTATCTTGAAATAATAATACATATTGTTGTTTAAAAATAAAATAAGTTTCACTATAAAATGTTTTTTTTTTTAGAAAAAAATACTATACGTTGTCTGTCGTTACAGTGACTTATAACATTTTTTTCTACTTATTTGTTTTTACTCCATTATTATATATTTGATATCCATATTTTATTGTACTTATTTTATTTCACGTCACAGATTATCTTTGCTCCAAGAGACTTTAGAGGCGAGATGCTGTGTGAACCCTAAAACATCACAATTTCAGAAGAAGTTGTGCCAAAAACTTAATTTATTTTCATCATCCTGAAAATATAGAACTATAACGTATATAAAAATCCATTGCAACACATCCACAATATGTACAATATGAAAACACCAAATTACCTCTTGGCATACATTTAAAAGGCTTACATATCGATTGTCGGGTCAAGTTAAAAGCATTACATGCAGTATAAGTGCACTGTGCTCTAAAGAGCTAATCTGGAAATAAAAAACAAAACAAAAAAAACAGAACTTGTCCTTTGGTGTCGGAGATTTAAAAAAATAAAAAAAAATAAAACATCACTCAGAAGTTAGAACTTGGTTTCTGGATCCGGCACCTGTGGACAAAATAGTTTGTGTGTTATTTTACAAATAAAATATATATCAACATATATATATATACATATATATATATATATATATATATATATATATATATATATATATATATATATGTTGATACTGTTTTGTTCTCAGGCATCGTCGCAGGTATGGAAATATTGTGGGGTGTCTGGTCTAATTTCTCAGCTTCATAAGATTTATAGGACTACAACATGCTTGATTCATTTAGCCATGCAGTCCAATATGGCAACTCAACTCCGAACAATATTAATGAGTGACCGAAGTGTGGCTCGAGTCTCATTTTGAGCAAGTTAGTAGTTATTGTTGTTTGACTCAATCATTCGTTGGCTGCCCCACTCTCATGTTTGTTCCTGAAGGATAAGGATGCTTTTTACATGACATGACATAAGCGTGTGTAATGCAATACATACATTCCTGTCCCTGCTCCTGAGACCTCCTGCAGGATGGTGCACCGTGACCGTTGTTAGAATCTTCAAAAGAAACAAAAGTACGCATCAACAACATCAAAATGGAGTAGCATGGCAGGACTACGTGTTCAAAATCAAAATGGTATTCCGAAAAAATACTTAACGATTCAGAAATGTATCATTATTTTTTTTTTTTTAAAACATATGCTTCTTAAATAATAAATGCATATGTATTGAAGTTCAAAATGAAACGCAACTTAAGTGTACTGTATGCAACACAGCTCCGCTTGAAAATCGCGAGAGTACCTTGTCGTAGCTGGACTTGTTTTGGGAGCACTCGGGATGATTGTCCAGGACGTGCAGCACGGCGTCGTGCAGCGTCAGGAAGAACATGGACGGCTGCACCTCGTCATCGAAGAAGCTGCACTGGTGCAATTTGTCCAGGATGTAAGCTGCAAGCGCACACATGCACACAAAAAAACACACACACAAAACTACTGAGGAACACTGAAAGAAAAAAAAAAAACTAATTAAACTCCTGGATTTGTAATTAATTTAGTTTGATTATTTATTATTTGTATTTATTTATCAATTTATTACTGAGTTATTTTGCTGTGTATTTTTGTTGGTTATTTTTTTTTCTTCATTTTTTTTCTCTTCATAACATTATGTGGCCCTTGTGTCCTTCTGATTTTCTGTATGTGGCCCTCAAATGAAAAAGTTTGGACACCCTTGCACTAGTATATCTAAAATCCACTTGAGAACTCAAATTTTGTTGCACTAGTACAAAAGAATGAGATTTTTAAATATCGTCATTTTTGTGTGTTCAGAGCAAAAGTCATCAAATACGACATTCAATGCAAACTGTGGAAGAGTAAAGAAAAAAAAGAAAAAAATCCAGAAGTTGCCACTTACGATCACAGGCAACAATGTAGACATCCACTTCAACGCGGACAAACTCTTTGAGAGCCTGCAAGGAATGACGAGGTGGTTTGGCGAGACTCGAGCGCAAAAAAAGCATGAAAGCGTTTCTCAGAATCGGAACTGACCGCTTTGAGACCCTTGAGAGCGGACACGTCCAGGAAGGAGACGGCCGCGAAGTCCAGCACCAGACTGTGCAGGTCCACCCGGGGAACAATGATGTTGGCGGGAAGCTCGGCGTTCCAGTCCACGCGGGCCGGCAGGTCCTTGAAGTCGGTGGGCAGGTCCAGTTCCTCCGCGTCGCTTTCAAGCTCAACCGATTCCTTGATGGGGCCGCACGCTGTGTTCAGGAAGCCGTTCTGGAATGGGAAATTTCCGCTCACAACACTTTTCCACATGTTTTCCCTTTCCACTGGCAGACACAACACAAGAGGCACGAACGACATCATGTTGCTCCAACAAAACGTTCGCTTTTCAATGACGGCGTGGATTAAGCACAACACTGCAACTACGATAAACATAAACAACTTTTAGTGCGTTGACATTCAGTGGCTCATTCTTATAAAACACACATTTCTTTGTTACCTCTGTAAAGCAACTCTGAATACAGAGCTAACAATAAATGATCACAATAAAACAATCGGAATTGTACACATGAGCGCTGAGTCTGGCTAATTTCAAACTATTATCTAATCTTCATTGGAGGAAACATTTATGATGTTTTGAGCTGTAGTATTTATGATACTGTAATATGCGTGATTAATGGCAAAACAATTTCCATTGTTTTTGTTACATCCAGTAAGGTGTTATAAATCAGAGAGTTTGAAATGTTTTACACTGGACAACATGGTTCATATACAGTATACATTAGATTACAAATAATAAAGGAAACAAGGTTGACTTTAGTACTAACATTAAAAAGTACAAGAAAAATACACAAATTGTAAATAAAATACTGTATTCTTTTGACTTTTTAAATTATATAGAAAATTATTTCCTTTTTCAGCAGTGTGGGGAAAAAAAGAAGTACTAAATAATAATAATAATAATAATAATAATAATAATAATAATAATAATAATAATAATAATAATAATCATAATCATATGATAACAATGAAGCAGAAATAACTTGCTAGTTAATCCACACAAAAAGGTGCAAATTGAAGTTTAAATCATAATTTTATTTAACGACATGTACACAGTAAATTACTTAAACTGTAAGACTTTTACTGTTTATATTTCTATGATTTAATGCATTCCTATTGCAGCAATATTGTATACAAATTTGAATTACTATTATGAAAATTAATTCAATGCAGTAAATGATTGCTATCTACAGTTGTGCATTTTTTTTTCCGTAAATGTATAATAGTGCTCATAAGTACATATGCTTGGTCTATGTAAACATATGAACACAACTGCATACATGCGCTGTAATATAAATACAATACATGAGCTATTGCATCTGAGTAGATATTTGTGGTGCATTATTGAAGGATGAAAATTGCATTGAATTACGTGTAGAAATGTATACACAGCTCACCTCAAAGCAGGTGCGAGAAAACTTGTTTGAAACGTTAATGACGGATTCATTGATGGCAACCTTTTATATGTGGGCGTGTTATCACTTACTGATGTCCACTGGAGATCACCTTTCTTTAGAAGTTTCCGGATCAATCGCAGCGCCTTATTTCGCTTCCTGAGCACCCGCAGTGGATTAAAGCCAACCTGTGGGATACAGAAAATATCATAAAAGGACATTCAAGATGGAAATAGTGGAGAAAAAAAAAAAAGCAGACGCACAGCTTCCACCAGTTTGCTTCTGAAGAACTCGATATTGGCGAAGAAGATTGGCGACGGGATTCGGAAGATTTTCACCCCTTCTGGCTCATAAATCTGGAGAAGAAACACATTTGAATTGTAAATTGAATTGTCAATTGTGCCATTCGCAACTCACATCAACGTAGTCCTTTCTGTCCTTGTAGATATCAGTGCCGTGGATGTTGGCCAGCACACTGCAGCGGGGGCTGAAATACAGTTGAGGAAATACATTACATAATTTCTGGTAAAAACAAGTACCCAGAAAAAGCCAGCAGTAGTATTTTAAATCACTCTCCTGCAAAAGAGCCCAATTTAGGTGACAGTTGCGAATATATGAACTCTGCCGAGCGAAAAAGTGACTACCATTAGTAATATAATGTCCCCAAATACACATCAAAACAGAATCCATGTTGAAATGAGCAAGTACCGTATTTTCCGCACTATAAGGCGCACCTTCAAGGAATGACATATTTTAAAACTTTTCCAACATATAAGGCGCTACAGTAGAGGCTGGGGTTACGTTATGCGTCCATTAGATGGTGCTGCGCTAAAGGGAATGTCAACAAAACAATCAGATAGGTCAGTCAAACTTTATTAATAGATCACAAACCAGCTTTCTGACAACTCCATTCACTCCCAAAATAAATAAACAGCTGTTTTATTATTTTCTCTGAGGTAAAGTATTAGTATTTTGCACATGCGCGTCACCGATCATGCAGGGTCACCGATAGCGTCTTGACAGCGAGACCTGTTGCGGCTCAATATTGATCCATATATAAGGCGCATGGTCAACTTTTGAAAAAATTGAAGGCTTTTAGGTGCGCCTTATAGTGCGGAAAATACGGTACAGTACTTACAACTGAGCTCTGAGAACGACACTGAGGAGTTCCACACCGAGACCTGCGGCCAGACCAAGATCCAACCCCAGTAAGATGGCTGCGAGACACGTGCCCAACCACACCACCTGTACACAGCAAAAAACAAACCCCAAAACATTCAATCTGATCTTATTCCAGCTGACATGCATGCGTCCGTCCGTACGCCAATCCACTTACACAGTCTGGCTTGTCCCGCCTCCACAGATACGGGACCTCTCGAAACTGCATGAGCATTCCTTTCAGGTTGACGATGACCACCGCGCCCAGCACGGACTGTCGGGAGCACGGGTCAGCGCGGGGGTAAACGTAAAAGAAAAAAAAAACAGATGGGAGGAAGCCCACCTTGGGGAGGGGGTCCAGGAGAAAGCCGACGGCCAAGGTGACGATCATCACGATGATCGCTGAGAGCAAGCCGGCTATCTGAAGAGGAGAGAAGAGAATGTGCTCAGATGGATATTTGTGTGTTACTGTTTTAGGAGAATCAATCAAAACTTGTGGGTTACCTGCGTTTTTCCACCAGTACTTTCCTGCACTGCACTTCTGGATAGAGCTGTGCTGGCTGCAAAAGACTTGAAAGATGCACCGAAAATATTGCTGACTCCAAAAGCGATCAGCTCCTATAAGCACATCAAAGATGTCATCTTGCCGAACTTTATGCGGGTAAAAAAAAAAAAAAAAAAAAAAAGTCGCATTGTTGGTTGTATGCACCTGGTTTCCATCTATAGTGTAGTCGTGCTTGACAGAATAGACTTTGGCCACAGAGAAGGCCACAGCAAATCCCACGATGGCCATTGGGAAGGCCTCCATGGCCGTGTCTTGGAAGATGTGCAGGTTGGGGGCAATCGGGGGCTCGTACCTGAGAAGGAACATGAAAGGCTTTCCGGTACGTCGGTTATCACAGGCATCAGTCGGGATGGATTATTCCATTGTGCCATGGCTTTTGTTTCTTCCTTGCAAGGTCTCCCAATAGAAATATCATCGTCTAATATTTAAAAAAAAAAACTAAGTTGAAATAAGTTCAATACCAGGACAAGAGCACTTTTGGATCTGTATTCCTTATGGTTTCTATGCATTTATTTTTATTAGGGGTGTCAAAATCAGTGCGTTAATTTTGAGTTAATTTAGTGTTCCTTGAAAGCCACTAATTTAATGCAAGATTAATGACCGCCCCTTACTTGAAAAGCCTCTACTTTAATTCCAGTCACAACACAACAGACACAACCACGTCCAAAATTAGCAGTATTAAAATTAATAATAATGCATATATTTGTGGAGACTGGGGTCAACTTGTATTTTACTATTGTAAAAATGTGCAGAATTTCACAAGTTATTTCATGTTAAAGATTTGATAGCTCTTAACATGAAAAGAAAAATGCAGAGCTGGCACCAATGTCTTACAAATGCAATTATGCCATCTAGTGGCAGAACAAATGACCTCACACAAATCAGTATCACTTTTTTTTAACAGTACAGTACTTTTTTTTTTTTTAAACTCAGTTTAAAGAATTATTATGAAATTACTGTATCAATGAAATATTTATTTCACTTTTATGTTAAGAGTAGGATTTTGTTTTATTATTGTACATTCAGAACAGATACAATTTGTGATTAATCGTGAGTTAACTATTGAAATTGTGCAATTAATTATGATTAAGAATTTTAATCACTGGACACCCTTAATTTTTATATATGAAACATCTATTTCATATTTTTCTAATATAAAACGTATTTTTATATAATTTTAATATATAAAACATCTATTTAGTATTTTTATAATATAAACATTTTATATAATTTTTTATACATAAAACCTCCATTTAATATTTTTATAATATAAAACATATTTTTTATATAATTTTTATACATAAAACATCTATTTAGTGTGCATAATTTGTCCTCTCAAAGATTACTGCTCACAGATGCTGTCGGCGACTGAGGTCAGCGCTGTGCAAAAAAATAAAAAATTCTTACCCCTTTGGAATATGACCGACGACGTCGATGCCATATTTGGTCCTGAAGTCAAACGCGTAAGAAACACCACATGCGATGACAGTCTGGGGAACACATTGATGAAATGCTTTATAGCCATTTTGTTTAGAAATGAGAAGTTCTCACATGACTGAAATGCGCGTGATGAAGTACATTGAGACGAGCCCCTCACCATGATAACCTCTATTGGGATTGGAACCGGCAGCTTGGCTTTGAATCGGTCATTGAGCTCCTTGACGACGAACACCACCACCATGATCACCAAGGAGATGACCACGTCGCAAACGTTGGTGGACTCGATCTTGTTGAAGATCACCTCTAAAGTCTGTCCAGAAAAAAAACAAAACAAGAATGACACACAATGCAACACAAATTGGAAGCTTTTTTTTTTTTTTTTTTTTTTTTTTTTTTTTTTGTCTTACGTATATAATGGAGAGCGGCCCACTAATTCCAGGGACTTGCAGGCCCAGCACAAACTTGAGCTGGGATACCAGGATGTGAATGGCGGCCGCGGTGGTGAAGCCGGACACCAACGTGTCTGACAGGTACATGACCACGAAGCCCACCTGCAGGATGCCCATCGCCAGCTGTGGAAACCCCCCCAAACACATTTGGCACAAGGATCATCTTATGGAAATTCAAAGAAGTTTTGCTCTTAATTAAATAAATAAATAAAAAAAAAAAAAGTTTCCATTCAGATTTGAAATTATTATTTTAAGGGAAACACAGCGGGCACTTGATCTTTAAACAGAAGAAGAAACTAACATGAAAAATATTTAAAAGTTATGAAAAGAAATTATTATAAATAATATAATAATCAGACATTTCTCAAATGTTAGTATTAGAACCCTTTAGGTGATTCTGGGTTACTATGGCAACAACCAGAGAAGGTATTGTGAGATGCAGGTTGAGTCCATGACACAAGGAACGTTTATTTTATTTATTTCACTTTTTTTAAAATTATTATTTTTATTTTTTTTATTGTCACTATTGAATATTTTTTAGAATTGATTAATCTATCAATTAATCAACCCATCAAATTCAGTTAAATTGTGCATTAAAGTGCATTACAAATACATTTTTTGCTCTGATTACTGTTTATTCACCAGTGATTGGTGTTTATTTCATATTTAGTATTTGTATAGTGATTTAAAAAATAAATAAATCAATCTCTCATGAAGGACTACAGAAATCAGTGGACAATTACTGCAGCAAATTTGGACAATTTAGAATTTAAAAATGGCTCCAAATAATTACTCAATGATTAAAAAATAATAATAATAATAATCGATTACTTGTTGATTAATCGACTAATTTTGTCGCCTCTTAATATAGATGCCACAAAATGGCAAAACAATACAAGTTTGCTTTTGAAGCACATCTGAACGTGGCTAAAATCGACCCGAAAATGACAGATGAGCAGGGGCCTCAACACGGAGCCCTGGGGCACACCTGATGTGATTGTGGAAGTGTTGGAAGAGAAGCGCTTTAACTGGATGAATTCAGCAAGGTCTTTGCAAAAAGGACATTTTTTTTTTTTTTATGACAGAAGTTTTAGGTGGTGACTTTTCAGGCATGTGTTCTTAACAATTTGCTAATGAAAGTTCATTCCTGGGTTGTTTCACCTGCATGAGTCCCACAAGGAACGTTAAAGAGGAGGCCACCAGCACTCTCTGCTCGTCCTTGGAGAGACCTTCGAAACCCGTGATGTTCGCAGGCGGGCCTTCGTCCGGGACCAGCCTGGTGACCACCGAGCCGATCATCAGACACAGCACCGGGAACGGACCTTCCGAAAAGGCGCAACATTAAGACTCATGGGGAAAGGTGGCCGTTAAAGGAGAAAGGGACCCTTACCCACTGAGATGTGTCTGGAGGTTCCGAGGAAAAAGTAGATGACAACAGGGAAGAAAGCAGAGAAGAGGCCATACCAGGGCGGAAGAGAAGCCAGGAGACAGTAGGCTAAGCCTAAAAGATGCATCATAAAAAAATGCATACAATAATGTCATATTGGTGAAGTGTATTGGAAAATTGACACATCAGGAGAAGATGATCAAACCTTGCAGTACGGCGACAAGTCCAGTACTGACTCCCGACACGATGTCACTCAGCAACCACTCTTTGATCCTGTAGATCTTAACCCAGCCGATGATTGGCAGGAGAGACAAAACGGCATTTTTGGCACGTCTGGCGTCACACCTACAAATGATGATGAACGGTGACAAAAAGAGGTAAATATAACAAAATCCAATACAAGTGACAAGATACTAAGAAGAATGAACACAATTTTTAATTACTGGTGGAAAAAGCTCAATGTTAGAACCACCATCAAGCATCACCAACACATTATACAGTACAATAGTTTGAACCTGGATCTTATTTTTCTTTCCATTTTTGTCTATGGGAACATTGATCAAGACAACAGCCAACAACTTTCCAAGAAATTCTCTTCCAGAAAGGAGATAACATCTTATCTAAAGTGCTCAAAGTGTACTGAAGTGCACGTGTTTGCCTCACGTGAAGTACTGCTTGACGTGGTCCAGCGTGGTCTTGCGGTGCCTGTAGACCTTCTGGTGCTCCTCGGCGAACGACTCCTCCGAGTACAAGGAGCGCGCCACCACGTACCGGTTGGCCCCCGCTTGCATCACGGCCGCTTGCGCTACCTCCGAGGATCTGCCGCTGTTGCTGCTCACAGCCATTTAAACACATTAGGAAGCGTCAGATCACCTTTTGACGCCGCAAACAACAAAAGGTCCAGATGGGAAAGGCGCATGAGGTCTGCATCACTTGTCACGTTTGATAAATAGAGAGCAATGCCAGATAGTGTTGCTTTCAATGGATCACTTCCTTGAAGCCGACAATCGAGCGCACCTACAGTTTTTGTGGGTTACCTCCCAAAATGAAATTTCAAATGCACAACTTGAGGTAATTATATCTAGTAGCTGCCAGTAAGAGTCATTCCTCAATCTTTTAATCAGTTTTTGTGTGTGATTTTGTCCGTTCCTATAAAACCAATGCAACACAGTTACTCATATCAGAAAAAAAAACATTAATAGCAATGTTTTTCTTTTTTTCTTATATTGTCAAGTGAAATTTTAACCAGTTAGCATAGCAACCAACACAAGCATTGCTATGCAATCCAGAAAAAGACAATATTATTGTTTTCCTTTCATCAGATACTCAGAAGCTACATTTGTTTTGACCAGTTAGCATTGCAGCTAACGCAGCTAGTATGTACGCAAGCAAACAGACTCGCATATGCATTAATATGAAATCCCACTACTCATTCTATTAAAAAAAAAAAAGACAATATCAATGTTCTTTTTTTTTCATTTTTCAAAATGTTACCCTACCTATAAATTTGTTTTTTAGCAGTATGCAAAGCAGCTAACACAGCTTGAATAATAAATAAATAAATAAATAACATAGGCGTTGATATGCAACCTGGTTACTGTAAAATTAAATTGGCATGCATATACTTTATATACACATACTCTAAACTTTAAAATTTTGAAGGATTTGTTCAGCAATATGTTTTTTTCAGGTGCCTTAGTATCACCTAAGCATGATGACAATAAAGGACAAAATGATCAATCTAATACTACTACTACTACTACTACTACTACTACTACTACTAATAATAATAATAATAATAATAATAATAATAAGCACCACTGATTGTTGAACTGGCCAAATATTTTTTTTAAGTTCTGAGTTTATTTATTTATTTCAAAATGTATTTAAGTATTCAGAAATATTTTTTTTAAGGTACTTTATCATCAACCCAAGCAAAAATAAATGACAAAATGATTAATCTCACACAAAAGTACCATCGACTGTTGAGCTAGACAAATTAGGTTTTAAAAAATGTGATTGTTTATGACCTGTTTTTCCTTAAGACAAAACTAGTAATAATAATTGGTCCACTTCTCCTAAACGTTGGTGCTGAAATTCTCAATCCAATTTTGGACTAACCCAACGTCGAATGTTCTTGTGAGGTCACCTACCTGATCGAGTGCTACAAATCCCAACTTTCCACTGGCCTTTCCTCCTTCTCCCGCATTTGGAGCGCATCTGCGACGGCCGACTGTTCAGCCATCAATAAATGACGCAGCAGTCGCAACTCCCGACTGTAATTATTAACAGTAATGACGATGGGATCCCTCGAGTTTGGATGCCTGCCTTATCCTTGACCATTGTTCTCACTGATATCTGTCTTCGAAAGTTTTCAGCAGCGGCGGATTTTCCGCCCCTGGAGGAGGGACGGGACAGGACAGGCCATTGTTAGGAGGTGGAAATCAAGGAGCTTTTTAAGCGGCGGAATGCTGCCAAAGGTTAACAACAGCACCGTGTTTGGATATTTTAGGAGATTTACGACATGGAACCGTTCCAGAAAGGGCCTCCAAAACATTGATCAGACGGCAGATACAGCATTACTCCCCGATCACGTCATATGACATTCCGTCGAGGAATTTTTGGGTCACCATTTGTGAAGTCATCAATGGGCTGAGGACAGAGCCTTGCGGGACTCCATAACTCAATTTTAATACATACAGTAAATCCTTTTAAACATGTACTATTTTATTTATCAGGTCTAAATTTGCCTAAATATATGAAATTGAGTTTTTTTTCATTGGATGGTGATAATGTCGTCAGTGTGTGTGCGGGTGCGCACGTGTGGGAGGTTGCTGTTCATGAGTTTCAGTGCATTTGAGCTGGAATGCAAACACGCACAGTGAATTGTGCGAATGACCTTACTGAGATGTTTGGAATGAAGGCAAGTTCAGTGATTTGATTCGTGTGTGTGCGTGTGCTTGTTTGTGCATGTGCATCAAGTACAAGTGGCAGAAGCAAAACTATTTTTTGCAAACATATATATATATATATTTTGAAAAAATATTGCTGATTATTGCATTTTTTTTCAACTTGGTCTGAGGAAATATTCAAATATTTTGAAATATGATATTTGAGTTTTCTTCAGCTGTAAGCCATAATCAGCAATATCATATTAAAACAATGAAAGGCTTGCAATATTTCAGCTGATTTGTAATGAATCCAGAATGTTTGGCATTTTTGCTTCATTGCATTACAGAAAATAATGGACTTTATCACAATATTCTAATTTTCTGAGACAGTCCTGTACATTGGGGCATTGCCTCCTCATATGCAGCATAATAATAATAATTTTCTTTTAAAATATATGTGTAAAAAGGTAATTTCTACAGAGAACAAAAATAGTCAAATGACTGACTTACATTCACTTTATGTCACAAATGAGTTTAATTAAAAAAATAAATAAAGTGTTAATGTGGTTAGTTTGTAAATTATTTGTTTTAGCCAATACATACGGCATTCTAGTAGTGACATTTCAATTGAAATCAAAGATCCAGCTTCGTTTTTCCGGTATTTCCCACTCCCCATTTCATTTCACAAAATCAAAAGCAAGAGACGAGTAGGAGGCTGGAGAAGGCTTTTGTTCTCCAATAAATGACTCATATCTGAAAAAACGCTGGCACGCCTGACTGCGCTAAGGCCAACATTTTTTCCAGCTCGCCACGTATTTGCTTCCATGATTATTATTAATAGAAA
Organism: Festucalex cinctus; assembly: GCF_051991245.1. Lineage (NCBI taxonomy): Eukaryota > Metazoa > Chordata > Actinopteri > Syngnathiformes > Syngnathidae > Festucalex > Festucalex cinctus. Next base: position 20,852,738 of record NC_135426.1, read on the forward strand.
TATTAAAATTGAAAAGAACAAAAGTGTGTGTGTGTGTGTGTGTGTGTCTGGCAAGCTTTCCAAGAGTAAACTCCAAATGTTATCTTATAATTGGACCACAAAGAGGTGAGACTACAGAGGAGTCGACTGCGATTGGCCACATCCGCACATTTATTTTCGGCACGCCACAAGTTAGAAAAATAATCTTTGATATTATGAATAGGTTTGGATTTGTCTAAATTTGAATCCCTTGCTATGCATTTCTTCCCCCAAGAAGTTCCTCCATTATTCATGCGTTGAATGCAGAATTTTCTGTTTCATGTTACAATGTTTTTGTTTGTTTTTATACGTTTACTTAGTGTACAATGTGTAGCACAAAAAAAAAGAAGAGAGGACAATACTTATTATGTCATGAAGGATGATGATAAAAATGTGATGTTATTCATCTTGGAGGACCTCAGTGACATGCAGTAACTGTCAATGACCAGTTGGCTATTAAACATTAGTCATTTATTCATTGGACAAACAATAAGAGCTGCAATTAATGTTGGGTGGATCAAGGTTTTTGTGATGTGAAAGATTAAGTGTGTGATAATCTTTTTAAACCACCGCAGCAATAAAAAAAATAAAAAAAAATAAAGGAGATTCTACTCATCCAATGAAAGCAATTTTATCCTGCTACGTTTTACAGTTAGAGATATTTGATTTTGTAAAGTGACATATTGAGATGAAATACCGTGTGTATCCTCCTGACTACCAGCAATTCAAATTTGTCCTCTGTAGTGGACCTTTTTAAACCTGAATATCTTCCACCTAGTGCATACGATTGAATTAACTCCTTTGTGCTCTATAGAGGACATTCAGAGCTTTTCAATGATAGCAAATGTGTAGGGGTGGGGCTTCCCTCGGTGAAAGCACTTTTTAGGGAAGAGGAAAAGTAAACTTATAACACTTTTTATTGAACAAATTTAGGCTTTAAATGTTGTTAGCATGTTTTTGACAAGACTCTTAAGAACACAAAGTACTGTTTGAATTATTTTAACTGTATTTGAGCCTAGCATTTAAGTTTTTAAAAAATGTCCTCTGTAGTGGACACATCATAGCTTAAAAATAAAAACTTTTTTTTTTTTTCTTCCCCTAAACATTTCTTTTGCAGTATTCCAGTTACTTCACAAAGATTGGGGAATATCAAAATAAACATGATTGGACAATATTTTTTTTTCCTGGTAGTCAGGAGGGTATTAGTGCTTTTTTTTTTTTAAGTGCTGCAGCTCTAACAAAACACGTACTAATCATCACAGTAATAATCCTAATCATAATAAAAACTTTTTCTGATTGTAACTGCACAGGCACTTCCATTATGGTTCATCATCATCATCATTGCAAAACTACAATCAAACTGTCAGTGAAAAGTGAGTAGTTATAATATTAACTCATTCACTGCCAGTCATTATAGAAAATTTTTACATTTCCAATACTCACGTGATATTACATTCAATAATTATATATAAACCGAATCTACCAAATAACAGAATAGACTCCCTACTTTTTGTCCCGTCCCGTTCTTTTATAATTGACAGCAGAAAAATGTAGGTTTGCCAAAATACAGCCATTTCTCCCATGGACTCTGAAACTGTGTTTATTTCCTATAAAATGGGGCAATGATGTCATCTACCGGTGGTTGGGCATCAGTAAAGTTGTTTCCAAGTTTGATATTTACAGTGGAGCATGCTCAGATTCGCCCCCATTTAGCAAAGCATGATGAGCCCATTTCAACATACTGTACAAGATAGGAGACAACAATAAACAGAACCTCAAGCGTCATGACGACACTTTGCACAGGTTCAAACATTAATCCATTCATTTGACTGACACGTGATTGTTTTTTTTTCTCTCTCTAAATAAAGGGGCAATAAACAGCACCACTGAGATAACGGCAACTACTGACATGACATTCTGTACAAGAGCGCCTGTTTAGAAAGATAACATTTACTGGACTGATAAAGGAGATATTCAGTAGATATAATGCGGGTTAAGATTGCAAGGTCCAAAGAAGGTTAATAAATTCAGAAGATTTTTTTTAATATTAGTAGCACTTAAAATGTCACTTACTGATTTGGGAAGGTCAGCCAGCTCATGTTCAATCCCAATAAACGTCTCCCCCGTTTCAAGTGCTAAACATGTTTGCGCGCCCCACAAAAGCAAATAACGTGCATTTTCCTGCGCCAGCGGTACCGGTACGAGAAACGGGCCTGCATGTCGAAGCGGGTGACGAGCGTTCAGAGCGACCGGTGGGCCGCTCGGGTTGTCGTTTGGTGGGTGCAAACGCAAGCGAGCAAGCAAGCAAGCAAGCAAGCGCTCACGTTTCAGAACAGAGTCAACATTGTTCCGAGCGGCGCGGCGCGTGGAACAATGTTGACACGCACGCTTTTACAGATTTCCAGGCCTGACCTCGGGGTCAAAGTGTGCATGTGCGCCACAGCAAGGACAAATCAATAGGCACAGTGGCATTTACTTGATTGACATTTATCTGTTTAATTCGTAATCATTATTGTACATTATATTTTATGATTATTTTTTTTTAATTACTAAAGGGCACAGACAAATGAAAGTAAATTCATATAATTTTCCTTTTTTCAACTTCTACTTGGAAATTATTGAAAAAATATTGTATTAATTGTATTAGGACCATTTTCATTTACTATGTTGTGGCGCTTAGGTTGCAATGTTGGAGTGGCCTTATAGATTACTTTAGTTTGGCTAAGTTTATCAGATTGTGAGCATGGTTAAGCAATTTGCCTGCTTTGCACAAATCTGTCACCACATACACGTTTCTTTAAGTGCACAAAGGGTGCGTTTGATTTCAGGAGCTGTCAGCGTTTCTGACACTTTACTATGTTCATGATAATAATAATAAAAAAGTACACACCTGCAACACTGTCTTAAAATCTACGTTTTTAATTTTTGCTTCATGGAAAACAATATGCAAAAAAAAAAAAAAAAAAACTTCTTATTTTGTAGTCTGGATCAATTTATTATGATGTTTGTCTTATTACATTGATAAATACTTACAGCAGTTGAACTTGATGTTCTAAACTGTTCAGTTCACAAAACAAAAAAGTGAAACAAGTGAATGGCTCCTACAGAAGCTATACACAATAAAAACACTAGGTGCCAGTAAGTCCCAAGATTCAACAACTACTTAAGAAGTAAATATACCTAAATCAAAACATAAGTTGTGTATTAGAAACACTTCTCATTATTTGTGGTGTAAATGAGTTTTAGTGTGCACTTTTAAGAACCGGCGGCAGTTAGTTGTACTCAAAATTGTAGCAATGGGGGGTGCGAATAAACAAAATTCGGTTCCCCTGGAGAGAGCTAACGAAATCCACAGTGATTAGCGTTTGATGAGCGACTTCAAACTGTAGCAGGCCTGAGGCCATGACGACGGGTGGGGGGGGGGGGGGAAGTCTGGGGCCACCAGAGACCACCACTTTAAACATTAAGCACATGCGTCTTTAGCTTGGAAATGTGATGGATGGGGTGCTTTTTGTAGTCTTTTACAAGATACTCTTTGCAGAAAATACGAAGATAGCGAATGGAAACATGAATTATTACTTACTTGCGGTCCACACTTGGTTGCGGACTTTCCTGGAGAAAACATCTTCACAGTTTGGATAACTCTGTACGCCAAGCTTTGCAGGAATATGTTTGACGCGTGTAAAAGCATAATTGGATGCATTTGGTGTGATCGAACTCGTGCCCTGACCTCAGCAGATGATCTTCTGGATGAACACAAAACTCCCACAATTTTTTTTGTGACTTTTGGGGCTTCTGTGTAAAAGATAACTAGCTATAATTGGCACATAACAAATGGAAAAGGGAATTAAAACAAAAAGGGATCCAAGTCCAAGGAGTGATAAGATAGTGTCAAGGAGCAAAACGGCAGAGAACCTTCAAGCTAAATGGCTTGCTATGCTAATGCTAACAATAAGCTAATTGAGTAGACTAACTTTGTGAAGCTGCTTTTAGTGGTTTCGCGTACTTAGAAATGTTTTTTTTCTTCCACATTTTAGTGTTTAGTATAAATAGTAACCCATAGCAACTCTAAATTTTCAGCAGGACAAACAAACAAACAAAAAAACAAAATGTGTTATTGGGTTTGGGAAAGTCCTCAAATAGCCAATTTATTCAGACTTGACCCACCAACATGATGCCCACGGCCAATGTGGACATTGTTATTTCCGAGGAATGTTGCAGACGTCATCGCTTGAAAACGGGAGTACTTTCAGAGATTTACTGATGAGTTGATATCGTGCTGCTGTGCCCATTGTTCTCTTGCCCCCTTTGATGCGACTTCAAGTGTTGCATATTGACACCTGTTAAATCATTGATGTGAGAAAGCATTAAAGATGAGTTTCTTCCCACAATGAATGACATCAATGAATATTACGCAAGTGTGTTCTTTCACAAGTGTGTATCAAACCCTTAATTCGCGTTAACCCGCATCCAAAAAGTAGCTCACAGTTTCAAAACGGTTTGTGACCCGCTCTGGCCTAACTAAGAAATAAAACAATTTTGAGAGTTTCTAATAAAACCTCAGACAAACTCCGACAGTATAAAAAGCCCCTAAACCGCCCCAAAAAATTAACTCATAAATTACCAAAAGAGGGGAGGAAAAAAAAAAAAAAAAAAAAGTTTCCCACCGCTGGCTTTGCTTTAAGAGGCCAATAAAAGAAGAGTGTCGTGGGACTCGCATAAAGAAGATCCGGTAAGGGACAGCCCTCCTGGGGACTAACTAGGAGGCACCAGGGAGCTGATGAACTGGGCTGGATTCTAAATATAAACTTCTGAGATCGGGGTTGGACTTTGAGGGCTGCGAATAGGAAATGAACAGCTGAATGTGAGCTACAAAAGGATGACAAAGTGGGTCGCAAAGAGCCCCGAAAACGCCTCAAGTCGCACCACATTTTGCATAACACCATTTACAACAACATTTGCCATGATGCAACATCCCAACCTGAATGTCATTTCAACCTATGGGGAGATGCAAATTGTCCAATTGGGTGAGCGAGCGAGTGAGAAGCCTTTCTAAAAGAGAATTTCCATGACAACAGCCACAAACGGTCCAAGGCAAGCGACAGTTTGACACTTTTACTTTTATTCAGGTAGCAGCATCATCAGTCAGCCCTCCCCTTCGCGTCACACACATCGGACTTCCAAAATGTCTCACACACACACACACAACATTCTGTACAGATACACACACCTGCATGACGGCTCTGCATCATTCTTCTCTGGTGAATGAGAGGGGAAAAAAAAGTGGACAGAGGCCTCTAGTTTAACAACAGTTAAAAAAAAGGTTTAAAATAGGGGCGTCAGGCAATTAAAATTTTTAATCGCAATTAATCGTATGGCTTCAATAGTTAACTCACAATTAATCGCAAATTTGATATACATTCAAAATGTACAATACATTTTTTCTACCTTTTCATACTCATTAACATATGGGAAAGAAAATGCTAAATAGAAATATGGTTGCATCTTTTACTCATTGATACGGTCATTTCATAATCATTCATAAAACTGAGTTAAAATTAAAAAGATGTACTGTACTGAATGTAAAAAAACAACAACAACAACAAAAAACATGTGATATTGATTTCTGTTGGTGATTTTTCTGCCACTAGATGGCATAATTGCATCTGTAAGACATTGGTGACAGCATTTTTCTTGTCATCTAATTTTTAACATGAAGTAAATTCTGCACATTTTTAAAAATGTAAAATTCAACTTGAGCCCACAAATATATGCCTTATTAATTTAATAATAATTCCCCCAGTACAGGCCTTTCAAGTAAAGCGTTAAAATAATTTGCGGCGTGAAAGGAACTTTAAATTAACGCACTGCTTTTGACACCGCTAGTTTAAAACAAGATCAAATAACAGAAATGCCCTAAGCACAGAAATAAACACATTAAAAGTGAAACTAATAACAAGTGAGGTCTATCCATCCGGGCAGGCTCTTGTAATGGAGCTCATTAGATTGTGTCCAAATGTTGTAAAAACTTCACAAGTACTTGTTTTTATATCCTTTTGTGCTGCCAGACATCATTATTTCATCTCGCACGCTTTAGCAACCATCAGATGTAACAAAAGGGCAGAAAAACGTACAAAAAAACCCGTACATGTCATCAAACAAGAGGCAAAGGTGAAAGAGTGGAAAGCAGTTGAACGGTATTTGTACTGAACACAAAATGATCACACACACAACATTGGGGCGGGCACGTACACTTGGCGACCATTTTCCTTTCAAATGAGGATGGATTGTGATTGGTACCCGCAGCTGATTGGCCGGCCGGCTGCTGGCTTGACTCGTCTTCCCGATTCGTGACGTCCGCTTTCGACATGTGTGGCCGGCACTTGGATGGTGACCGCGGTGTGCAAAAAGAACGGACGCAAGGTTGTCACTCCCTCGATTTCCCACACGCACGCACGCACGCACCTGCGTAACATTCGCACATGCACACCTCGCTTATTCCACATCCGAGCGGAGGCGACGAATTCCCGGATCCGGCGGCGAAAGCTCCGCTCCGCTCCGCGCACGCCACAATGAAGGTTTTTGAGGAAGGTCCGCTGACCTCGCCAGGGCCGTCTTTTCCGCGCCGCGTCTCATTGCCCTCGCGCTCCCCCATTTGCTTACCGAGTCAGTATCGAGTCAGTCGCGGCCTGGGGGTCGCCAGGGCCCGCAGAGGCTAGCTGTTGTTCTCGGCAGTCATGTACTTGAGGGCGGCGAAGCCGTAGCGCCGCGACATGTTCTGCTGGAACTCCTCCTTGAGGGTCTTGAGGCAGACCCGGTACTGCTTGTTGGAGCGGAACTTGGTGATGTCGAAGCTGGGCGCGTGCGGCATGTGGATCATGTACGCGTTGGGTAGGACCACAAATTCGTATTCCTGTGGCGAGAGGGGGGGAAAGTAAGAACAAATTCTTATTATAAGTCGGTACATTCATTTTCCCGTAAGATGCCGTGTCCTCATTCGGGTGTGCGGTGTAAGCTGGAGTTGATCCCGGATGACTTTGGGAGTGAGGTGGGGTCAAGCACGCATGTTTTAGGAAAATGGGAGGAAGCAAACTGCATTCTTCTTGTTTGTCGAATGTGTTGCCCTTTTCTTGATTTTGGAAAACACTCAAACATTACTTCAGCAATAATTTGATCAGGCCAACAATAGTTATGAGTAGCGATGTCAGGAGATTAAAATGTTTAATCGTTATTAATCGCATGTCTTCAAGTTTTCATACTCTCGTTAACATAAAAGTGGGAAAAAAACATTAAACTAATAGAAATACGGCTCCATCTTTTAGCCATTGATACAGTAATTTCATATTCATTCATAAAATCGAGCTAAAATTAAAAATATGTATTCTACTGTTAAAAAAAAAAAGTAATATTGATCTGTATTGGTCATTTTTCTGCCACTAGATGGCATAATTGCATTTGTAGGAGATCAGTGAGACGCTCAGTGCATTTTTTTGTCATATTAAGAGCTATCTAATCTTCCCCAGTCTTCACAAGCATATGCATTATTATTTAAAAAATGCATATATTATAATATCTAATAATTATAATTATAATATGCATTTTTTATTTTGCTGTGGACGTGTCTGCTTCGTTACTCCCCAAGTTGACACCCCTATAAATGTATAAAATTCTTATCGTTAAACGAGTCCGCATGCCTCAATTCAACCTTTACAGATTACAATCACTAATTTTAATTTCACATCACATTTCATGTAACTTGTAAGACTAAATTGTCATTTATTGTCTCATAAATGTAATTGATAAGGATGAAAACAAAATCCCAAACAACTAACTATACATAGCTGTGTGAAAAAGTCATCATTTTCCAACCATTATGTAAGTGGTATGTCACTCAACAGGAAGCAGACGTCCCCCGAGGCCAAACTGCTAACAAAAGAGAGACAGTAAATCGTCGATTGCCGTATTTGTAAGGTGGCAGGCTACTTCCTGGTGCCTGTCGGATAGGACGGATGGGTGTTGGCGTGCGGCCATTATGATTCTCTGGGGGGTGGACTGTCGCTGAACCTTTATCTCTCTCTCTCTCTTTTTTTAATTGTGTTTCGTGGTTGGACACACTTATAGTAGGTGAAGCCTAAATTATAATTTCTGATGGAACAATAATTTCATAAAAGCAACCAGCAACAAACCTAGTGACTTTTTGTGGTGTTACTGGAGACCACTAGAGACTCGAGAACACAAAATGTTCACCCCCCCCCCCCGATCCAGCCCGCAAATGATGAGCTAGCCAAGCTAACGTCTTAAGCGGATCGCAATGAGCTAGCTGAAGTGAGTGTGCGTGTTTTACCTGCGCGTCCAGCTCCATGATGTGCGCCACCTTGTTCCAGCCGAAGCCCACGAAGCGGCGGTCGTACTCGGGGCTGTCCCGCCTCACCATGACGTACGGCTCAAAGTCGGCCTCCCACTCCACCCTGTAGGGCGTGGTGGCCGTCCGCCATTTGGCAAAGTTAGTGGGGGCGTGGCCTTTGGTCCACACGTGATACCTGGCGAGTGCAGAGTCGTAACAAACGTGAAGATGCTGTTTGATCTCTTCTCCATGTCATGGAAATTGAAAATGTTTTGAGTTGAGTTTCACATATCGAAGTATACTCGACAAAAATACAAACGCAAAATGTTGTTTTTGCTCTCATTTTTTACGAGATAAACTCCATCCATCCACCTTCTTGACCACTTATTCCTCACAAGCGTGGCGGGGGGTGCTGGAGCCTATCTCAGCTGGCTTTGGGCAGTAGGCGGAGTACACTCTGGACTGGTTGCCAGCCAATCGCAGAGCACACAGAGACGAACAACCATCCACACGCACACGCACAAGCACACCTAGGGACAATTCGGAGCACCCAATTAACCTGCCATGCATGTCTTTGGAGGAGGAGACCGGAGTACCCGGAGAAGACCCATGCGGGCACGGGGAGAACATGAAAACTCCACCCAGGATGGCACGCGATAAACTCAAAGATCTAAAACTTCTTTTACATACACAATATTACCATTTCTCTCAAATATGGTGACACAAACCAGTCTAAATATGTGCTAGTGAGCACTTCTCCTTTGCCGAGATCTAACACACCGGTGCACTGTTTTCTAAGGATTATTATTATTTTTTGTTTGTGTGTGTGGGGGGGAGGGAGGGGGGTTGGGGGTATGTTTACTTTCAAATAGATGCTAAATTAAGTTGAAAGTGTTCATTTGAATATAGCACATAAAATAGTCATACCGACAAATGCCGCTATCAGCTCTAGAGGGCTAATAATCATGGTGTCTAATCAGCATCTTGATATGGCACACCAGTGAGGTGGGATGGATTATCTCTCGAGAGCGAAATGGTGACATTGCGTATGTGGAAAAAGTTTTTGATCTTTGAGTTCATCTCATAAAAAACGGGAGCAAAAAGTGTTGTGTTCATATTTTTCACGAGCATACTTTTTGAAGTGGTTTACAAAGTTGGAGAAACAGCGTGCGAGCGCGACTCAGCCGGTGTTACCTGAAAGTGAAAAGCGTTCCCATGTCCAGCTGAGAAAGCAGCTCGGCTTTCGATTTTGGGTAGGAGAGGCGATAGCGCAGCGTCTCAAACGCTGGCACCACCAGTGCTTTCTTGGTGTTGGCCATGTCGAGTTGCACCACTGACTTCCTGTAAAAAAAAAAAGTCAAGCTCACATTATTAGCAAACTGACAACACAGATGCAAACCGGGCCAAACATTCCTTTCCTCTAACCTGAGATAGTCATAGAGGCCATACATGGGCAAGAAATCGATGTCGGACAGGAACATGTAAGGTGTGTTGACGTGCCGCATGGCAACGTTTCGCAACAGGTTGACCGGGTAGAATTGTCCTTCTTTGTAGACTATGTGGTAGCCGACGTTCCCTCGGCTCATCAGCACCTCGGAGCCCTGAGCGTAGCGCAGGAACTGCTGGGCCTCGGCGTCGGACAGGTACAGGGCCAAGCTGATGGCGCCTTCCCAGTGCTTACAGATGGCCTCCAACATCTGAAGTCTAAAGCGAACAAAAAACATTCCAATTATTACAAATGGGAAGATTTTATTCTATTTCCTGTCAAATCTTTTACATTTACATAATAAGCATCTATTTGTTAACCCACAGTGTCAGTTACTTCTGCTGTTCTTGTTGAAAACTCTCACTCTCATCTATATTTCAACATTGTCAATTGCAAAGCATCCTATTTGTTCAACCAAACGTGTCCGTCTGTCTTCTTCCTGTTGCCCCTGTATGCTTCCTGCTTCAGTGAGCCAACAATTCATATTCTGACATTGTGCTTTTTTTTTTTTTTCTGCTGAGTGTGCGACACTGTTGTTTTTTTTTGTCAATACTTTCCTCAAAGTGTCCACCAAAAGCCTCATTAGAACACAACTTTTTTGATTTACTGGAGGGTTCATTTGAGGGGATCGGAGCCAAAACGGCATACAAAAGGATATTAAACTTTAGTAAGCCACTCAAACATTTATGCATGGCTACATTAACACTTTGCTTAAATGCAGGAGAATAAAGATTGAACAATTAAAATGTATCATTAATTAAGACAAAAATTCCCAATCCATTTGCTCCTAAAAACATATAAATACGTTCTATTTTAAATGTTTGAAGTGTCCCAAAGACATATTTATACTTTTTATTTTTTTATTTTTAATGCTAGAGCAAACAGAAGGCTTTGATGCAGCCTCTCTACTTGCAGTGAACGGGTGAAAAAAAAAAAAAATGGTAGTAATGACAAAAACGGCCAGCAGGTGGCACCAGAGTATAAGAGATCAACCAGGGCCATGTTGAAAACAAGCTGTTTCTCCAGAATTCTAAACAGATTTGTGAAAAATGATGAAACTTAGCTATATTCTAATGCTAATTGCTGCAAAACAGAAACATAAATATACTTTTTTTTTCCTGATGAAAGAAGAGACTCTAATCTTTCTTTTGGTAGGTTCCATGTCTTTATAACAAAGGAACACAATATTCTGTGTGCCTTGCAAAAGCAGTGAAAAAAGTGAAAATGGCTGGGAGTGAATGAGTTAAAGATTAAATGCAACTTGACTTAAGCAGTGATTCCTTCACGTACCACTAGAGGGCGCCAACGGCATCAAATGATATCAATTTTTTTTTTTTTCCCAAACCCATTCATTCATCCATTTTTTTTTTTATTTAATTAACTGAGTGTGTCACATTTCCCAGACCGGGACGCGATTGCGTGAAACGTCACCTGTCCATGGAAAGCTGCGCCACCAACGTGACGTCCGCGTTGTCGGGGGTGACTTCGTACTCGTAGTGGAGGAAGTAGAGGTGCGTTCTGTGGACGGTGAATCGCTCGCGGCGGAACTCGTAGCACGGGTCGTCCTCATCCAGCTCGGACAGCGTCTTCTGGAGCTAGAAGGGGAGGAAAGAAATCGTACACTTGAGGCTTTGAGTCCACTTCTTGTCTCAAAAGAACTATGAGGACTCGTATCCACTACTCATTTACATGAGACTGGACCTAACAAAAGCATCTGTTTCACGATGGCGCTTAAATGAAGGAGAAACGAGTGATCCTTGGAGTGTAATACTCGATCTTTGGGGCATTTTGAAGGAAGCATATGAACAGTTTTTAATAGTGTATAAATGGTATGTCTGCTGTCAGACTAAGTGCGGGTTCCTAGTGTTGCCATGGTAACAATTCATAATGACCTTGCAAGAGACATCTAATTTGCCACGCAACCTGTTCATATTGTCCATATGCATTCTTTATATACAATGACGACCCATCATAGAAAAATGACCCCAGAAAAAATATAAAGTTTTATCCTTCAAATGGCAGCTTCAAAGTTTTTTTTGATAGCTTTTGATAAAGAGAATTGTCATGTTATTGCCACATTGACCATAAAACGCATCTTTTTGTAGCCCATATTTAAGATGGACTGTCATACATTCAGTCTGTCCACTGTTCTGAGGATTGCGTATGATTAATCAGGATGAGGTTCATTAACTTTTTAAACAAATCTCCAGCTAAACAAATGCATGTTTTACTGCTGTCGATTTGTGCAGCAAAAGTTCATGGAGTGACCGAGTGAGTACATGGATGGAGTCAGGCAAGACACTTGAATGATTTTGATTTTGTTTTCTGTGAATGAGCAGGCCAAACTCCCTCATGAGCTGTGTGCAAAACAAGTGAGCCTATTACAAGAAATGGCTCATTTTTGTGCTTGCCAACAAAAATAAATTCTTGGAAATTTTGTGTGCGGATCATCATTTCTTACTCTATTACAATAATCACTACATAGCCCTAACAATAAAATCATAATTTCGCTACTCTGTATGACGATACTAATCATGAGGTGTCCGTATTTCACACAAGGATTACTGTGTGTATATGCTCTGTTTTTGTTTCATTTGGCATTTATCTTTGCAACGATAGTAAGCGACAACAGCAGGACGTCTCCCCCGTGTCACATTTGCGGCAGGGCCTCTCCATATATAGTCGCGGTTTACTGCAACTTCAATGTATCATTATTTCCCATTGGAAAAGTGGGGGAAAATACACTTCTGGGCGTAGAGTTAATTCTTAAATTTAGTCTCAGTTTTTGTCCAGTTTCAATCACGCTTGTTAGTTTTTAACAAACTGACACCGATTTCACATCAAATTTTCTCTCGAATCTTTCTGATGAAAACCAACTTGACGCGATTACAGCATAACAACAAGTGGCTACTATGGCTCCATGCTATGAGCTAGCAAGTTAGCCAGCATTCGTTAGCGGTCAGATTAACATTATTGTTGGAAGACTTGGGATTAATGTTACGTTGTAAGGTGGAAAAGTGCTAAATAAATGAAGTGCCATTTACAATGATAATTTACTTTTTTTTTTTGTTTTTTTTAACCTTTCACCGTGAATACACTTCCTCCTTGTCCCAGTGTATGTTGCACTTGCTAGCTGCAGATTTGAAACGTCACATGACAGCATCATGCTGACAGATTAGCAAGACAAGATTTTACAAGATCATATTTCATTTTAGCCTTGTTTTTGTTCATGAGCCAAATGTCCATAGATTGTTAGTCCAGTTTTTATTAAGTTAAGACTTTCATCACGTCTTCATTAGTGGACAAAAATGCATACCGATTTATTCATGAGGGTTTTAGTCTAGTCTAGTTTTAGTTCAATGAAAAATGTGTGGTGGCAAAATTAGTTTTCATTGACCAAATTAACACTACTGAGGGGCCACCCAGGAGCAAAAAACATAATAAAAACAAACTAGAGGCTAGCCACTTGACGAATATGAGGCAATCATGGTGACAGAGGAGCTTGCCCTCCATACAAAGCAGATGATTACCGCTATGTGCTTCGTCCCTAATCAACCGTCCTCATAACCAACAAACCCTTCAGCGTCCCATCATGAACAATTCCAGAGCTGGCTTATGCATAAAAACATGACGCGTACAAAAGAGTGACCCAGCTTCCTTTTTTCGCTAAGACATTCATGAATTCAGTCAAGCCAAGCAGTCGCCGCGCCGCTCGCGCAGCAACAACAATAAGACGCTTGCATTTCAATGTGGCGTTCACATCACCGCGTACTCACATTCTCGCTGTTGTGATCGGCCTCGCTGGGACAGCCGAACAGCTCCCGGCGCAGCAGGTTGCCGTCATACTCCAGGAAGGTTAGGTAGAGATTGCGGAAGAACTCCACGTGCTTGTTCTTGACTCTCAGTTTCTTGGGCGAGTTCCAGTGGATGACCTGCTCGGAAAAAGGAGAACGAAAGAAAGATTGTTCGTGTGTCGTACGAGCTTGCGGAGGATTTCATTTTGTTTGTACGTGAAACTGCAAACTGCACGTTTACATAATGAAATAAATATGTAAATGAGGTCAATCCAGTGCCTTGTGATTTTCCTTTCCTGACTGTGCTTGTATGCCTGCTCGGGCAACAATGGCCGATCCATCAGAAAGTGCTTTCATATAAAACTATTGACTCATTTTGAGTTTGACCTCATTCGTGCCTCAAGGCATTATTAACATTTAGCACCATGATGAATTTTGAGGGCGCATTCGATCTTAAAGGAAGTTGGATGTATGCTTCATAATGTGGAAAATAATATGAAGCATGCTGTGGTAACTGTAACTTTATTATTATTATTTTTTTTATATTATAATGGGACGGACTTTCATGCCTGAACATTGCTTATCACGTGAGCAATTCAAGCCCATGCTTTTTAATTGCATGCATACAAATACCTGCACAAAGTGCCCGCCTACCCATCAAGCGATTAAACAACCATATAAACCTTTGATCTGCCTATTTCTGCAAACATTTGAAAAATATGGGGAAAAAAAAAATGCAACGTTTGCTTTAATGCAAAAAAAGATGTCTAAGCTAAGCTAGCGTCAACTTGGCATTACGTGGGCCAGCCTCCGTCACCTTGAGGTCCGACACGTCTTTGTAGCACTTCTCAGAGCGGGTGTGGTCAGACAGCTGAACGTTCCAGAAGCAGGCCAGTTGGTGAACCAGGAACGGATTCTGTTTGATCACAGCATTGAAGATATCCTGCACGCACACAAAACACGCACACACTTGAATTTACATTTTTTTTTTTTTTTTTTTTTTTTTTTTTTTTTTTTAAAAGGCTAACCTGACCTTGCAGTCAGTTGTGATTAATGATAATGACACGGAGGCCGAGTTTCAGTTCTTCATTTTGCCAAGACATTTTGGACAATTAAAGGCTTCCAGTTTTGTGGGAACACTTTGTCTCTTCAGCTTCACAAATAAAGATTAAATGCAAGCTTGGAAGAGTCGACATTTATTCCCTGCCAAACTATATTTGAATTTTCTCTATTATAAATGGACTGTGATACATTTTGGCCTCAAAGGTGATAAAACAGGCACATATTGTGTACACAAAATTCCAGCAGGGGGAGCCCTAGTCAAATTTTGAGAGGCAACCCCAATGTTGACATTTTTAAACAAAAAAATTCAAGGATTTTGTAAGCTTGCACTGTTATTAACTGGTTATGTAAATAGGCTCCAACTGTTCAATCATGATGCATGCTTTTATTTTGCCACAATTAGTGCATCAAGATCTAATATTGATCACATTCAGATTACTTATTTATTTCCCTGGAGAAGAAATTAAGGGGGAAAAAAAGGATATGAGATTGAATGTAAGGACCTCACATATATTGAAAGACGGCATATAATTATTCAGGTTCAGCCTGAGGCTCAAATATTTATTTGAATTCCATCTCAGAAGATTTACAAAGCATTTTCAATTTCAGCGTGTGTGAATAATTTAGCCAAGTCTCACGTAGTGGCTATCGAGTTCTCACCTCTAATAGTATAAAAATGTACAATATATACAATAAAACAACCTTGTTATAGATTAATAATTGCAGTACTTAAAATTCTGCCGTCGTGCTTCTTCCGAGTCTAAATAACTAAGTGATCATGATTCACATTGATGCCCAATTTAAGACAAATGTTGAGGATCTTCCGGCTCACATGGCAACAGTCGGTGACAGCCACCACAACTGCCTAATGGGAGACATTAAAGCTCAATAACCGTGTAATAAATGACGCGATAAAAAGGGCTTGACAGACCATCGGAGTAGCTCATACGGTGGAAGGCAGATGGAATGCTGAAATGATTCCGGAAGCAACCCCACCTCCGTTCATTTTCCAAACTGCATACCTTGCGGGACTTCACTTAATGAAGGTTTAATTAAAATCTCATAAACGTACCACTCATCGAGATGAGCGCTGATGGCTCGCGGATAATGTGGGAGATCCTTGGCCAAGGTCTCGCTGAAATGCCCTGACAATATATGCATCGTGGGACGGCGCTTGCGTGGCTGCAGGCTGGCCGCTGTGAAAAAGCCGTAAATGCTTAAATGGGCCGCGTTGACCATTACAGGGACGTTCACGTGGCTTAAAACTACAGCATCAAAGTCTGATTTATGACATTTTGTCCCTTTACACTGATTTGCCCGCAATAGTTGTACAAGTCACTTGCTGGATGCAGCCCACAGTTCCTCTTTGTTGAATTTCTTGGCTGCTAACATTGCGTCCCCGCTTGAACGAAGTCACGCAGTTTCTCGCCTACGCACCCTTTTCAGCGAGACCGGGGTCGGCAATTGTGAACCACGCCGTGGCACTGACATGTTTGTTGGGGAGTGGGAAGTGGGGAGTTGTCACAGCGTGGCAACATGTCACAACTGTTGGCCAGATGTCACCACAATCGCCGCAAAGGCGCGGCCCGGCACATTCTGGCCCCGCTCCAGTAAACGTCCAATACGTCTTCGACTGTTGTTAAATGAAATGTAAATCCGTCTGGCAGAGCCCAGCTTTTCTCAGCCAAATGTCACAAAACAAAAACCCGTTTAGTGCTCATTTTTTCTTCATGTACTGTAAAAGGAAAGCTGTCTTCAAGCGAGGGGCATAAAAAGGAAGCAGATGAGCAGCAGAAAATATGACTAAGTTGGATGTGTAGGAAAAGTTCAAGCCCATTTTATGCTGACAAATTGTTGGTACAAGTACTGCATTGGCATTGCAGCAGGATTGGTGGAGGTCTGTGAACTTTTGAGCTAAGAACTAATTAATACGTTTTCATGCTGCTGTAACTGAAGAGGTCACCTCCATTGTCCATTACAGTCTAAGACACAAAACAAAAGTGGTACCACCACTTGGAGTTGAAATCATTAAAAAAAAAAAAAAAAAAAAAGTATAAAAAAATATGCCTCAAAAGTACAAACTAACTGACAAAAATGACTTGTGAGAAGTCAGAAAATATTTTGACAAATGTAAACAGAGATAGTTAAGACACTTTCTCAGGGCTGAATTTACCTTAATTTACATACGCTAGAAAATATTGAATTTATTTCTTGAACATACTCAGTCAGATTCAAGTACCGGTAATATTGCAGGGCAATAATGTGTAGTCCATTTGACACTCATGGTCTGATTAAAGTGACATTGTGCATATTTTTGTGGGAAAATTTTCAGTGTTTTTTCATTTTATAAACCCACTATTTAACTTTAATAATATGTAGATTATTATTTTTTTTTTATCACATCAGCATACATTTTATATTATCATAGCTCGCCATGGCTTAAGAATGAGACAGAGTTAACTAACGTAGGCTTGCGAAATGTGGTCCCTCTGAGGCACCGTAGCACACGTGTTCAAAATGCATGCTGCATTCTATTAGTTCTCCACTTGATGACAAACATCTCGACACACTGTCCCTTTAAAGAAATGATAAGTCAGAAGACTACTCAGTACTTGAGTAGTTGTTTTTTTTCCACTGAATACATACTCAGATTCAAGAAATTATTTGGAGGACTTGTACTTTTCATCAGTGCCATTACTTGCGTACAAATTTTGGCTTCCTCTCTGTACATGAAGAGCAGCTATGTTGGATCCAGAGCAGAGTGTGTCCATTCACTGCAGGCTAAATGCGCACTAACTGTAAGTCTTAAAGCTCAGATATCCCTGGGGTCAGCCCTCAAGTAGCAGTCGGCACTCTCATGGGCTCCCGACTGCGGTCTGGAACCTCAAGCAGGTACTAACACCTGGATGAAGTGCTTAATTTGACAGAAAGTCCTACTTGAAATTTACAAGTTAAAGCCTTGTGAATATATTAGCGTGAAATAATCGATAATTTCACTTTGCAAAAAAAATAAATAAAAAATATAAGCAATAATATAATGTATATGACATAGCAAAGAGTCAAGTTGCTCGTACTATCGGAACACTTGCGTTGAAATTTGAACTTGGAAGTCAACCAGCGTGACAAAACAGATCGCATTTGACTTGGGAAAGTGACACCAGCGCATCAAAATGTAAAGTGAAGCGGGGATGTTTGCGTGTTACCTGGTCTGCCAACGAAGTCGACAGCATGCTCATTAATTCCCGCTCCGCAGTCAGCCTCCACATCTGCTCCCATCGCAGCTTTCGCAGTCGATCGAGGAGCAGCAAAATCACCCCTGAAAAGTACACGCGCGGCACCTTGATATGCCATCTTAAGGAACAGAGATTCATATCTCAGCAACCCCTCCCGGTTAAAGTGATAAAGTCCCATTCATGAGGCTCTGAATCACATCCCTTGTGTTTACCGAGATAATACCCGCAAACACGCTTGGCAATAGATGCAGAAAATATGCTAACATCTGTCGAGAAACACAAATCATTCAAGGAAACTTTGTCCCAAAACAAAAAGGGAACACTTCTAACTTCTCTTGCTGATAAAATAAATCGTACTGGCAGCTACAAATAAAATTAGGCAGCCAATTTTCAAGGGGGAGAAGATTGGAGCAAACCAACCATTCTTCATATCCTGCTGCGCTCCATCTGCCGCTACGGCCGCAGCCGCACAGCAGAGCGACCACAGCTGGACCCGAGTCTTGGAGTCACTTTTCTGTGCTTTTTACAAACAGTCGTTCTGCTCCCACAGTTCTGTCCAAAGTCCCCGTGGCAGAAACGTCCAACAACTCGAAAGGTTAATGGAAAGATTAGCCAGTCATGAAGACCCAGTCAATCGGAAGATTGTTGTTGGGCGACTGTAAATGACGCTGGTCCGACTGCACAATTGTTGCTCGAGAGATATGTGTAACCAATACCATTTTTGGATGTCTGCTTTTGTAAGCAATTACTGCACAAATTAATTACTCTCACTATTTTTTGTAGTCACATTCTAGGGTGACTTTTGTCACTTTCTTGTGCCATCTACAACAACAAAAAAGATGCCCATCCACCAAATAACAATGCACTCAAAAAAGGTATGGATAATTCTGGGTTGAACTGTAAATTAAACACAAAAAAACATGAAAGGTTTTGTAAATTCAAATCAATAACCTGCCCTTGGTGTCACCTTGTAACAGCTTTGAAATGACAACATTTTCAGAGCGGCTTTTATGAAGCGTGTTGCAGCATGACTCATCATTTCTGCTCTCAGTGGGGTTTAGTACTTGCACAAGGAGCTCTCTAAAGGTAGAAAGTATCCCAGTTTGATCATAATACAGTGCTTAACTTTTACCCTTTTTTATTTTTTAAGAAAAGGCGACATTTCTGGACTAATACAAGCTCAAGCACCACTTCTCTCCATTGTATATTTGAGGTAAATACATTACAGCAGCACCTGTGAATGCTAATCCTGAACTGGAGAGATAAAGAAGGAAATAGATTAGCTGTGATCTCCAGATATCCGCTGGCTCTTTATTCCATCACGTAGGTTCACTACAAATGACACCTACATGCAGTATAATGGAACTAACTCTATAATTAGAGGAGTCATTTTATTTTATTTATTTTATTTTTAAAGATGCGATCAGTCCCGGTACATTCTATTTTTATTTACAAAGCTCCCCAAACAAACACTTTATTGTTTTTGTTCCGTTACACTTGGTGCTCTTTATAGAACGCTTTGCTGTAGCTCACTTTTATGATGCTTATTATTAACAAGAGTAGCCTGTGCCAAGGTGGAAACAAAGGTTATCCAAGGAGGATGTTGTCAAAATCAATGTTTCCAATTCAAGTTTGGAACTAATATTGATTTGGCAACGGCTTTAGCACAAACACAGTTATGGTACAGTGTTAGCATGTGTCAAAAGGAGACATTCTACATTTTAAAGAGTGGCAAATTAATGTTTAATGAATAAATAGTTTAGTTTTTTTTAATTAAGTATAGCTTTTAGTCAGTTAATTTTGCTCAAAACATTACATCATCATTCAAGATTGTCAGTTTGCAATTGGGCTGTAAAAACAAACAAACAAACAAACAAACAAACAAAAAATTTCCATCCAAAAAGGACTTTGGCTCATAAACTAACAAAAGACTCCAAGACTTCAACATGTTCTTAGGATGAGAGAGCTAGTTTCCAGCATAAGAGCTGAATCAAATTCCAAGAAATCCTCATCCTCAAGATTTTCAGGAACAGGAATGAATACTTGTTGATGCGTGTGTCCTCAATGACGGGTAGTACGCATGGTAACGGGCTGATTAGGTTAAGAGCACAACCAATTACTTCATGCAATGAATTCTCAGATAAAAGGTTTAAAGTTGAATGGATAAAGCTGAATTTTACAATTTTTTTTTCCCCCAATTGGAATAATCGGGACATGCCATGGCAGTACAAATAAGGAACATGCATTTGGATTTCTCCACATGGGAATCAAGACTCTTTTAAATGTGGATACAAATCTGGTGCATATCTGATATGTTCCAAACCGAGTGCCGCCTATACGATCACCTGTCAACGCAAGCTTCATCAAAATACACAGATTGGTCGACTACCACTGCGTAATAATGACAGTTATAGCTTGAAGTCCTTTAATCGGCAATGCCATGACTTGGCATTAACAACACGGCCTAACTAAAATCAACAGTCGACACAGCAAAAAAGGATAAAAGGAAAAATATTTTACGAATTATATAAGACCAGTAGCACGGTCACTGGCAAAATATGCTAGACAGTTGTTAAATATAACAAAAGAACAAGTGCTATGAAGAATAAATTGCAACTGCAACTGAAATCAAAGTGAACTTGGTTCTCACCAGTGTTGAAGCCTCGACCCAGGGCGGGCCATGGCCGGTGGTTCTTCCACAGGTTTCCAAGGTACCAATCGCTCTGGTTCTCCACCAGACCAAGAACCTGCTGGCCTGAAAGAAGCACAAATAAAGAGTTTTACATATATTCCCCACCAGAAACTAATCACTTAGTTAGTGGGTGTAAATTACTGATCGGGATATAAATGCTCTGTTACAAAAAACCCCCAAACATTTCTTTTTCTTAATCTCTCTCTGGTGTTCAGTACCAAATACCTAGACTGGTGTGTTCGGGACTGCTACTGTCCGTCCGATCCTGAGGAGTAAACGACCATATTGGTCCAATGCAAGCCAAAAGACATTTTCACATACTGTCAAATAAATCACTGACCCACAAGCTTTGTTTCTGCCTTGGCCCCACTATACATCATTGACCTCCTCCCGCCATACTTCCCTTGCTCCACAACCGACTTCAACATAGTTCCTTGGCGTCAACGGACACATGACGCTTCAGCTCACATCATAAATCGTTGGCCACAAGATGGCGTCAAAGCAATACAGCAAACTCCCAACAGAATAACCGTCAGCTTTGGTTCTTTCATGTTCTTCATCAGAGATCTTAAAACTTTCCAGGTTCAGTAAAAGCTTCATTTTTTTTTGCTTCAAGCGCTCGAGAAGTGCATACTTGCAAACATTTTTTTTTTTTTTTAATAACACCAAAAGATATGCAACGGTGTTAGGAACAAACAATGATAAGATCAAACAATGAAATGCTTTTCTTAGAGCAGATGGGGGAGACTTTAAAAAAGAAAAAGAAAAAAAAAGCACATTTCATATTGTCTGCATACAGAAACCGGTCGGAAGGGATCAACGGCCAAGACTTCAGGGGCACCTTAATCCCCTCATAAAGCTGGCTTTTATGTCTGAGTCAACGGAAAACTGGGGGTGGGGGGGCCTTAACTGCCACACGACACTGCCATGACAAAAGTCACTCGGGGAGTTCCATAATTAGCTCACATGAATTGAAAGATTTAGAGCTGTGGACGGTATAAACGGCAGAAGGACAGCTAAAGGAGGAAGGAGGCTGAACTTTAATGAAGAGGAGAAATAAAGCCAAGAGAGGCAAGGATGGGACGTATGTGGGCTTAAGGGTGAAAGATTGCAACGAGACAAACCGGACGGATGGAAAGGTCACGGAGACGGACAGCCGACATGGGTGGAGGTTCAATAAAAGGCCCCAAGGAGGATAATCAGGAGATTGTTTGAGCAGGCAACCGTGATGACTGAGAGAAATGATTAGAAGCAAAAAGGTAATTCAATCAAACTTTGTGGTCCTTCTTAAATTGAGCTGCTCCCCAAACATCCCCGATGTTTATTCAAGCAGTGTTAGGTGTTAAAATATTCATTATCATCATGCCGTGTTTAAATTACTGCGGAGGGGAGTGTCCAGCAAACATCAAATGCTGTTACAAGAGACAAAAAAAGAATGTGAAGCTATTCGGGTACACAAAGCTAAACTTTTTTGATTCGAGTCACGATTCACAACAATTTTCGATTCAGTTGAGGAATTCACGCAGTAGCTATTTTAGACAGTCAAAATTACCAATGCTGCAAATAGTAGAAACCTCTTACTCTAATTTAATGCATTAGTAAAATATGAATATTTACATTAAGAATTGAATCCATTGCAGTTACACTAATAATATGTTTTATTTAGCATGGCCTTATAAAAACAAATAATAATTTAAATCAATTGCAACCACAGTACAGGCTGTGTAAATAAAGTGACAAAAAAAAACTGACACGACATTCACATTGTAGTGACATCCATCCATCCATTTTCTTAACCGCTTTTCCTCACAAGGGTAGCGGGGGTGCTGGAGCCTATCCCAGGTGGCTTGGTGGGGGGAGTATTGATATTTTTATGTTTCGATAATGGGATATGAAAAGGCATAGCGATACGATATCGCTATATCGATATTTTGAACCCAGCCCTAAATATGATGCAACAATTAGTCGTAAATCGTACTAGGAAAGAATTAGTTTTGTGTCCTAGTCACTGCAAGTCATACTATAATGATAAAATGGCATAATAAGAGTTGGAAAATTACGATAAAAATCCATACATTTAGCAAAGTCAGTGTCTGTTTAAGTCATAATGAAATAAAACATTTTAAGAAGTCGGAATCTTAATAGAAAAAGTTAAAGTTAAATAACTGAAAACTCTTTTCTGTATTAAGTATAAAAATGAACAAAATATAATCCACCATTTACATTACAAACTGTGTTTAACTATCGAGAAAATAAAAGAACGGAATGTAAAAAAAAACAACCACGGGGTTGTGTTTTTAATGTCGATGCTAAAATTTAACTAGCTTGTCGTGAATCGTCTTTAGTGCTGGAGCAGGTAGCGACTGCATGCATTTATTTGTGGAGGAATTCCTTCTTAGTCACAAACTGTTAATTCATGAGCTTTTTAAATTACTCAGCTTCCCGCTGTTCTTCAAAGAAACCATCAGAGAGTTGCAAAATCAAGAGGAAAACATGACTGAAGGGATTGAAAGGGGGGGAAAAAAACATTAACATAGTGACCTTGATAAATTAGAAAACAATTAAATACTTTTTAATTGGGGAAAAAACTGGAGGGCTGGCAGGCGGCAGCCTTCGCTGGCTGTCAAATTTCAAGAAAAACAGAGAGTTGGCAAGACAGAAAACAAGCAAGGAAGGACACAATCAAAATGCCCCCTTTTGAAATAAACTCATCAAAGAAATAAAATGCCACAGAAGAAAGTAGCTCACATTGGCGTCTGGATTCAAAGAAAGCGCTCAGCTGTCAGCCAAAGACACTGAATCAGCGCTTTTATAAAATATATATATATTATTCAAAGCAGAAACATGTGCATTATACGCTTGAAATGCTTTTGATTTGGTAAATTGTCAACAAGTTTTCAGGCCCCCGAGGAATTCCAGTCAATGCATAGCTGAACATATATGATGATATGCATGTGACCCATTAGGGGTATACACACAAACCAGCGAGGCCAGCCACAATGGAGGTGGTGATTGAGGTGAGGCTCGTTAAAATGGATGGTAAAAGAGCCTTTTAATGGTTGGGTAACTGTTGCTGTTAAATGTTGGGGCTATAAAATAAAACGGGCTTTCACAAAAGCTGCAGCTCTATTGCACAAGCAAGCCAACGGAAAAAGTCGTCATTGCAGAAAAGCAGCAAAGCAGAAGAACAGTCATAATCCCTTGAGAATCAAATCGTCGTATTAAAAGAAAAAAAACGTTGCAATGTTATAAGAAAGAAGTTGTAGTATCACAAGAAAAAAAAATTACAGTAAGAGTAAATAGTCCTAATTGCTGACAAAAATGTAATCTCACGAGAATTAAGTCATATTACATAAAACATAAGGAAAAACAATGTAGTTACAGAAATAAAGTTAGAATATTAAAAGAAAAAATGTTATATCACAGCAACAATCTTACTAAACTAAAGTTGATATAGATAAATATAATATATGATTATATTAATATATATATAAAAAAAGACTTCTTTTTTAAATAATATGACAACAATGAAAAGTTGTAGTTGCAGTTATCAAAATTAGCTAGTTTATGACAGAGAGTAAATCTCTAACGAGAGTTAAAAAAGTCAAGAAGAAAGAAGAACTACTTTGGTAATAAAGTCTTAAGATGTATTATGTATATATATTATAAAAAAAATTGCAATATTATGAGAATAAAGTCAATGTTACCAAAAACAAAAAAATAATAAAATAAAATAAAATAAAATAAAATCAATACTACCACATGTTTATCTTATGAGCTTTTGGTATTTTACAATAGTGGGAGTACAAACTTCTTATTGTTACAAAAATAAAACTGATGAGAATAAAGTGGATATATTGGAGCACTGAAACACACTTCACAGCTGCTAATAGTCATTTATGTTACATCGTGTCATGATTGCGTACATACTAGAAGCATCCTGTTGGTGCCACCTTGTGGCATCTCTACCCAATTACAAAACTCTCTTGGTGCGGGCGTGAGTAAATTGCAGGTTTTCGCTACTCAGGGCAGGACTCGCTCACTGTCATATCTTATACTACATTGTGCACAATTAATACAGGATTTTGCAATTAAATATGGAAGTGGACCAACCAATGACTACAGCCAAGTGACCATATCGCCAAGCATCCCATGTGCATGAGAAAAGGCAACTGAATTGGAAAAAGGGATATATGGATTTTTAATATCTTTTTTTGTTGTTGTTGCAATCTTATTACAAAAGAGAGGCTGGAAAAGAAGGGCAAAGCGTTGGCTACAACAGACGTGGGCAGTAAACGAGTTGTGTTGCGAGCACAGTGGTCTGCATTATGCCACAATTGCCCTGGCAAGGTTTCCGCTGTGTTTCTTTGTGCACTTCAAACAGTCCCAGCTGAAGATGAACAGATGGAGTTGGAGCTAATAAATGTTGAATATTTACTCGTATTACTGCAATGCAGCAAAGTGGGCAGAGCAAAAGGGAGGGGATGTTGTGGAAACCAGCACGTGGAAGAAATGTGACACCACAAAGCGGATTTTCATTGGAAACCAACGGCACGCAGACAAATAAAGTGGAGCAAAAAAAAAACACGGCGTTAAATTGCGAGCTGGCGGGGCGAGGCGATTGATTGTCACCGGGACGTCATCTTTGTCCCGTTGCCCTTGAACACCAACTGATCAGCTAAAAGGCCCTTTTGACGCACGGGGGTTTCAAGTGCTGAATAAGAGAGAAATAATGTGCGCTGCACTTAGGAAACTGCAATACACTAAGTGCTGCTAATTCAAGGGCAGGCAGGTAACGCTCCCCGAGCAACACCTGCAATTAGGTCTGCTGTTCTAACCATGGCGAGGTAGTCAGATGAGGCATGACGTCATGGTGGAGAAAATTAGCTTTTGATGGCAGCTAATTAACAGTGTTGTCCAAAATTGCCATTGTGTGAACATTTAGTGAGACATTTTGCAAAACAGGGTTATTTTATTATGTGATATGAAGAGGAAATGCGCCAGTGCTTATCAAAATGCAAATTTCACCATGTAGTATGAAGTATGCCATTTTCAGTCCGTAAATGTTTACCTGGCTTAACTCTTTGACTGCCAAAAACGTTTAATCACGATTAATAAAATCATGACGTATTCCGCCATAAACGTTAAATGTCGTCAACTATGTTTTTTTTGTTTTGTTTTTGTTTTTTTGATCAATGGGCAGTGCAACATCTAAGTGCAGCGCTGCCTGGTCAATGGGTTGTAGAATCGAAAACAGTCACTAACTATGGCCACCAGATGGCAGCATTGTATCTCTTCAATGGGCTGCCCCAAATTACAATGAAACATGACGAAATAGAATGATTTCAAGGATGACGTGAATGATAACATTTTGATAACGTGTGGCAGTAAATGAGTTAAAATGGGGAAAAATACTCTCAAGAAACACTCCATGAGGCCTAATCAAGAATGTCTTTCATCATCATCATCATCGTCATCATCATCACATGGTTCATGTCCTTTTTCTTCTCTCTCATCTTTGCTACTCATGCATTTTAACACCATCAACTGACCATATGATCACTGGTTTGCCTGGCGTGCAATCAAAGCTGTGATTGTCATGCATTTCATAATCGTTTCATAACGTCTATTTAAAAAAAAAAAAAAAAAAAAAAAAAAAATCTTGATTCCATTGGCGGATCAACACAAATTGCAGCCAGATAGACGACAGTAGAAACGGATTGAAGACCGTAATCTTGAACGCAAATGTCAAAACGGCATAATATGTTAACGGGAGTGTGCGCGTGCGTGCGTGCGTGCGATTACAGGGGCACATTTGACACCAGAGGTGGCCGGCGGTCTTTTACTTCTGCGCTCTGCGGCGATGAGAGGCACCCACGCTCCAGTGAGTACGGGATAGGGAGCGGAAATGAGAAGTTTTCTCCCACTGGTCACAATCTCGTGTCTTGTAATGTATTGATTCCCTTCAACGAGCGCCGCCATGTTTTTCTGACCTTTCTAACAATGCAGAAACATGCCACCGAGTGACGTGGACAATGGTTAAGAAACAAGTCGCGGTCAAGAGGCCCCAATCTAATTAATGAAGTTGAGACCTTTCACATAACCAAAAAATGATCTCAGCAACACCGATTTCAGGTCGACAGCACAGCAGTCCAAGAAGAAGAAAAATGTCCATCGTTTGTAATAGATGTTGTTTACAAGTGAAATTTAAAGTGGCTTTCATAATGGATGTTATTTTACTAGCGAAGTGTATTATAGTAAAAGTGAGCAATTCCAAGGGCTATCCATCCAGTGTTTTTCAAAGTGGGTGTTTTAAGATGGAGGGAGCGCATACGCGATTTGTTTTCCTCGAAGAAACACACAAGTCAAACATTTTCAACTGAATTATTCATCCTCAATCGTCGGTGTCTTTGATTTTAGTCAGTGCATTTGAAGCTGAAAGATTGTTAAAATTCTAGAATGATGCTTCAACTAATTGAAAGCACCAAGCTTAAGTGTTGCCTTTGAGCCAAAAGGCTTATTTAATGTTGCAAATGAAGCGCATGGATTCGAAATAAAATGGCAGCTCGTCAACTTATTCTAGCAAATTCAGTTTAATTCATTCATTTCAAAGTGTCAGAGGCGTACACAGAGAGAGTCTGGCCAACTGAAAAGACGGACGCCATGTTGTTACCCTCGGCCACGGGGCGGGGCGCGCGCTCAAGCGTGCAGTGCACGAGCATGTCGATCGTTTTGCACGTAAAATAACTTCCTTTCACAAACTATTGTGCAGTTTCTTTTATATTTTCCCTTTGTTTTATTTTTTAACCTTAGATGTATTTGACAAGACAATAATATAAGGAATACACTGCATATATGATACAGGCTATTACTAGTATATGGTATATTACTGTACATGGATTTTGATTTTCACTTTGTACATTTATTTTCAAAGATAACTCTTGATAAAAGATCAAAGGCTGCATTGTGCAATTTCACCGACTTCAAATCGTGTTATTTTACTTTATTTGCTGGGTAACAACATGATGGCCATGTCATGTGACCAGCAGTTGACCAATCACAGCATAGTAGCTCTGAAACGAGTCAGCCAAGCTCTGCAAAGTGTGTTACATGGGCTCCCTCTAGTGGTACTTTAAAGAATAACTGCCTTAGTAGAGTTCACTTGTATTTAACTCATTTGCTCCCAATAACGTGTAAATACGTTTTTTTAAATGTTTTGTGTCCCAAAGACGTATTTATACGTTTTTTTAAAAATGTTTTTATTTTTTATTTTTTATGGTAAAGCATACAGAAGGCTTTGATGCAGCCTCTCAACTGCAAAGAACGGTTGCAGAAATGGTAGTTATTACACAAACGGCCAGCAGGTGGCAGCAGAGCAAAGGAGATCAACCAGGGCCATTTAGAAAAAAAAGCTAAATTACTGGGAATTTTAAATAGATTTGTGAAAACTGATGAAACTTAGCTCTCTTCTAATGCTAATTGCTGCAAAACGGAAACAGATAGAAACATACTTTTTTCTGATGAAAGAAGAGACTTTATTCTTTCTTTTGATAGGTTCCATGCTTTTATAGCAATTGAACACAATATTCTGTGGGCCTTGCAAAATCAGTCAAAATTCAGTAAAACAGCTGGGAGCGAACGGGATTGCGAAATGTGAAAATGGCGGCGAGTGAATGAGTTAACTACAATATATTTGTTGGCTGGTTTCCTACAAGCCTGGAGTCCACAGTGTCCTGATAATTCTTCCTTATCTACTTATTTTTCCCATACAACACACATTCCAAGTACAGTACGTTCCTGATTCATTAAATTCTCCATCGACACGGGCATATGATACATACGTCTGGCTCCACCACAAAATATTCCTTTTGAAAAAGTACAAGGTGCAATAATGGCAACAGGAAGGAAGGGGGTGCACAATGTATGAACATGGCCATGCACTGTACATCATGTTCAGAAAGGGGAAGCAGGAACACACCAGTTGAAGAGCAATGGGCTCGGACTAGACGGCGCTCCTGAGAGATGTTGAAGAATTAATGAGTTCAAAGGCATTACAACACACCGCTCAAGCCCCCGCACGCCGCTACATTAAACCTACCTGACCTCAACCTGCCTGCCCGCCGCTGCTTGATACACACCTCAAATTTGTCAAAGTGTCAAGGGTCACGGACTGCGCTTTCTGGAGGCCATGGTAATATGGGGAATGAAGGTAAAATGAAATATGAGGTCTTGAGTGCTACTTTTAATTTCTCTAGAGCTCTCACACAACCTTAGAATATCTGCTGATTAGAATTGAGGGGGGATTCCAGGAAACCAGCAGGGATTTTCTGACACTGGATGGATAAACGATGTACATCACTCTTGTGGTTTCAGAATCCATCAGCAAGTCAGCATTTAAGGGGGGCAAAAAAAGTGGACACCACTCCGTGCTGCCATCATTGTACGGGAAAACAAAAAAGGGTGCAGGGGGAAAAGACCTGCAGGTGAGCAGGAAAATTAAATCCACTGATGGGCACAGCACTTAATTGACAAAGTGTCAAAGCCAACAAGAAAGATGGCGTCCAGTGTATCCACAATTATGCTAGATGGGATGAAAATATCCTTCAGACGGCATTTAAAGTACCACTAAACAATACAAGCAGGCAGATCAATGAAAACAACACTGAAAGAAACATTGGAGAGCGTCACAAACGTTCATTATGCACTGAGGCCCTATAAATGTGCTTCTAAAACAGCAGCTTGGTCTAAAAGCACAGTTCATATTGGAGCATGTCTGTTATTGATTGTAGAATTTTGCAATTCAGGATCAAAGGCCGATAACGTCGGAAGTAAAAGCAACAAAGCGAGCAAATGATGCACTGTGGCGGTTCATTAAGGTTGTGATTGTTAAAAATTGGAATACATTTGTAGAAATTTGACTGCAAACAGCCAAAACGATACAACCTTTAGCAGTTAATGTTAAAAACAATTACAGCAAAACTCACTTAACAGCCCCCAAATCCCCAGAAGAGAGTTTTTGCAAATAGTAACGCGCCCGAATGAGACATCGCTGTGGTGAGCAGGACTTTCGGTAATTTACAGTTGCGTTTTATAATTTGTTATGCACCTAACACAGAAAATCGCTTCCTCCACCATCTGAGCTTTCGACACAACTGCACACATCCTGCTTTACAATCCATCCCCTTCATTCATGTGTGAGATGACCAGGCTGGCAGAGGAAGCTTATTAGATGACTCATTCGAAATGAAATCTTACCAATGGCAGGCCGTTTCCGGTACTTTTATTATCATAAAAAAATCAATAAATAAAAAAATCAAAAAAAAAAATCAATAAATAAAGGAAATTACTCGTAATAATTTTGCTGTAGATTTTAATATATCCCAAATATACAGTGGTACCTTAAGATACAAGCTGCTTTCAAGCTGATTTTTGCTTTGACTTGTAAGCAACTTTTGAAATCCGAGCACTGTATTGTGGCAGTGGACTCTACTTAAGTCACTTCACAACAAGGAGCAACAATATAACAGATATGACAAACAGCGGAGTACCACATGTAGCGGGATAATTTAGTACCCACAGGCATATATTATTTATCCTCTGTGAAGAACGGCTAATGTTACTGCAGCTTGCGAAGTAACTGTGAGACTCTTTGTGTTATGTGGGCACAATGTCCACCACAATATCCACTCGAGTCAAAATACTGCAAAAGTTATTTAATTTTACAGTCTATTTAATTGTCATTATTCCATCTCGTGCATCTATACATATCTCGATCCATGGAGTGCAATATGCACTCACATCTTTTGAATCAAAAGCTGATGTTCCGATCCAGATTTCTGTTACACAACCTGAAATGTCTCGAGTAAAAAGTGCAAAGTTAAAGTATAGCATATCCCCGAGTGTACGTTGGCGCCTACTTTTGCTTTTAAACATAATAGGAACGAACGACTCGGCCAGACTGGACAAGGAGTGGGTGGCAGAGGTGGTGCATTGGAGTCAACTGTTAATGAAGATTGATCCAAAGCGCTGCCGGCTGCGCTGCTATATAGGACAGCAGCTCCGATAAATCTTTGAAGTGATTCGCCACCACCCTGCGCCTACGTGACTTCCCGCAACCTTTACTTTCTCCGATGAATTTGCCCGCAGGACTTTGTGCCCTCGTGACACACGCTGCCTTTTATATGTTTAACGCTGGCCAGCCATCCTTGAAGTCTGAAAAAGGTGCTAATTAGGTTTTCTATCAATATGGGACCCGTCTCCAACTTTTAGTGCAATGGCTTTATCTGACATTTTTTGCAAAATAGTATTTGGATGATATTTTGATTTGCATATTAGGGCCTATACAATTAAAACTTGAAATGCATGGTCCCCACTGCACATTCTCCAAAAGATGAAACTGATACTGCATCATAATTTAATAGGAATGGGCATAACAATCAGTCAATTGGTCAATAAGTTTTATTATTTATTATTTTATTACTATTTAACCTATGCTCGGCACCCCCAAAAAGACTCACTGGATGACTAATGATGAGGGAAAAAAAAAATATATAAAAAAAAAATATATATATATATATATATATATATATATATATATATTTTTTTTTTTTTTTTTTTTTAAAGCATAACAAAAGTATCCCGTATTACCTTTGAACTTGTGGAAGACAGCCCATAGCTCAGCGATGTCCGTGGCGAAAGTGATGTCCGTGTCCAGGACGATGACTTTCTGGAGATCCGGCGGAAGCGTCTTGGTGAGCACCAGCTTCATCAGACCGTAGATTCCGGAGTAATGTTTGTTGGGGATCCACGACACCTCAGACTGCATGATTAGAACACATTATTTCATCATTTAATTGGATAAAAATGTTTTTTGTTTTTTTTTCTACTGTTCACCTGGGCCTGACCTGGTAAGTGATGTGGCCATCAGTTAACTCATTTGCTCCCAATAACATATAAATACGTTTAAAAAAAAAAAAATGTTTTAAGTGTCCCAAAGACGTATTTGTATGTTTTTTTTTTGTTTTTGTTTTTTTGTTTTATGCTAGAGCATACAGAAGGCTTTGATGCAGCCTCTTAACTGCAAATAACGGTTGCAGAAATGGTAGTTATTACACAAACGGCCAGCAGGTGGCAGCAGAGCAAAGGAGATCAACCAGGGCCATGTTGAAAAAAAGCTCAATTACGTTTAAATAGATCTGTGAAAACTGATGAAACTTAGCTATAATCTAATGCTAATTGCTGCAAAACGGAAACAGATAGAAATATCCTTTTTTTTTCCTGATGAAAGAAGAGACTTTAATGTTTCTTTTGATAGGTTCCATGTTTTTATTTCAATAGAACACAATATTCTGTGGGCCTTGCAAAATCAGTCAAAATCCAGTAAAACAGCCGGGAGCGAACGGGATTGCGAAATGTGAAAATGGCGGCGGGTGAATGAGTTAATAGGTGGGTAGATTAATTGGATTTACTGTGGATGTTAACAGTGGGTAATTTTTTTTTAAATAAAAAAAAAAAGGGGAAATAATGTGGTTGCACTGTATATGGAAAAAAAATGAAGCATTTAAAAACAGATGTGACGCATACATACAAATACAGATGAGGATCTGCTGCTCTTTTAAAATATATCAGAAATCTTAAATAAATAAACTCCTGTATATCTTGGAGGCAAACTCTTAAAATATGGTTTCATTTTGTTCCCTAAAGTTGGACAAGTTGGATATTAAAACGGGGCACTTTTTTTGGCATTTAGTTTCCAGATATGTACTCTTTCTGACAAGTGGTGGGGGAAAAAGTGCCCTGAATACACATTTAAGCGTTTATTTTCACTGAGCGTCATCATCTGTAGGACTCAATGTTGCCTGTCGCTACGACACGGGCACATTTCACAAGCGGCACTGCTTGCTCTCCGCTGTCTGTTTGCAAAGGATGCGGTTTGCATAAAACTGCTTAAATAGAATTAACGTTACAGGCATCACACCCAGGGCATTCATTCCGTTGCTGCAATGCTAAAAATGCTGCAGTATTTAGTTTGCATGTAAAAATAGTGAAGTAACAAATGTCATATATAAATGAGATAATTACATTTCCCACGTTCTTTTTTTTTTTTTTAAATAGATTTTTTTTTTTCCTGAAAGGAAAACGGGATGTGGTTATTTTGGGAGAGGTGATTTTTTATTTTATTTTTTATTTTTATTTTTTTTAACTTAACTCATTCAACTCCCAGCCATTTTCACTGAAGCTATTTTACTGGATACTGACTTGATTTTGCAAGGCCCACAGAATACTGTGCTGTATTGCTATAAAAACATGGAACATACAAAAAGAAAGATTAGAGTCTCTTCTTTATCAGGAAAAAAAAAGTACATTTCTATCCGTTTCTGTTTTGCAGCAATTAGCATTATAATATAAATAAGTTTCATCATTATTCACAAATCTGTTTAGAACTGTGGAGAAATCAGCTTGTTTGCAATATGGCCCTGGTTGATCTCTTATACTCTACTGCCACCTGCTGGCCGTTTTTGTAATTACTACCATTGCTTCAAACACTTTCTGAAGTTCAGAGGCTGCATCAAAGCCTTCTGGATGCTCTAACATAAAAAACAAAACAAAACAAAACGTATAAATACGTCTTTGCGACACTTAAAACATTTAAAATAGAATGTATTTATACGTTTTTGCATTGCCAGGGCTGGACTTGTACTAAATAAGTAAATAAATACATAAATAAATAATCTCACATTTTGACTTAGGCCCGGCCTGACTACCACATAGCTCTGACACTGATGCTGGTTCAGTTTGGTGTTTATATTGTAAAAGGATCACGAGCCTGTTCCCTCTAGATTTTGGGTCGGTCTCTTGGGGCTAAAATATTGGGAAAAAATAATGAAATCGCACTGCATTGGCCCCAAAAGTGCCGGCCCCCGGGGTATCTGCCCTGTATGCCCGATGGCCAGTCCAGCCCTTCCCACTGCTACGTAATTTGTTTCCAAACTTATTTTTGTTAGCAATGACTCTCTTTAAAATAATAAGGATGTGTCGCGGGAAGTGTAATAAAAGTGCAATAATGATAAAAGCGACAGGTACCACGACAGGAAGTAAGGCAGCGAGTCAGTGAAGCAAACGGGAGCAGGTATTTCTCACCTTCAGCTCATCTGCGTCGTAGAAGTCGACCCGGACAGCAGGAACCATCCAGGTGTGGAACAGAGACGACAGGATTTGCTGAGCTATGGAGTCGGTGATGAAATGGAAATGGAGGGGGTTCCGCCTGTGGACACACGCACACACATCACCGAGGCTTAAATACATTTTATGCACTTTCACACAACTTCAAAGCATTCTATAACTTCAAATATGCTTGAATGATAAATTTAAGTGCATTTCGTGCATTTCAAACTAGAGTGAGGGAAAAAAAACCTTACACTCATTGCCCTACTTTGAAGAATATTTCACGACAAATGCACTTTGCATACCTATCAAGGAAATAATATGTTGTTTAAGTGGAAGAAACATGGTGCCAATCAAATTATTCAATTAATGGTTGCAGGCCTAACACGGGACAATTCATGCCAAGATGGAGTTCAAGTCTGGCTAAAGCTGAAGTACGCAGTCGTCACGTAGCTGATAACAGCATCCTCATCTCTGCACAAGGAACTCCCTTACAGCATGTTTCAACGACAGCTAGTTTACAGTAAATGTGCTCAACAAATATTTCATGTCACAATTGGGCAACATTCTCAACACAGATAAATGTTCAGAAATGAAACAGAAAAGGTTAAACCAGTGTTTTGTTTGATTGAACCGCAGGGGTTTGGTGAGTCAGTCGCAGGGGTTCAGCGGAGGTCATGACACACCTGACTCAATTGATTCCTGATTTTGCGCCACGCTTGGCCATCACTGGCTGCAAGCGATCACGCTGCATTGCCTGGCCTATCTGTGCTGCAGGGAATTCGGTGCGCCCACTAGTCGACTTGCGACATGTCGTGTGATTCCTTTGTAATTGTAATCCCTTCATGCTAACTATGTCGAGCAAAAAAAAAGTGGTTGAACGAATATGTGCAATATGAATTGACGTGTAACGAAACATATGGTGTTCCACAGGGTTCAATTCTGGGGCCTCTGCTGTTTTTATTGTGTGAGCGGTTCCATCTTAGGAAAACAGCGGTGGTTGTTTTAAAAGTGCTCTATAAATATAGAGTTTAGTTGAGTGATGGGAGTCAGCGCCCTAACTGCATGATTTGTAATGCCAAGTTGAGCAATTCCAGTCGAGCACAACTAGCTAGCTAGCAAAACTAAAGGAACACATCCTCAAACTGCATAGAGATGGGGAATAAAAGAACACGACGCTTTCTGAAGTCAAGGAAAAGGTTACGCTTGCTTTTTATTTTGTTCACCAGCAAAACTATGGTTTGAATTTGAAAGAAAAATGTACTTCTCAATAAAAAAGGTTTCTATGAATACAGAAAGCAAACTGATGAGTACCTCCAACAAGGTTAAGAAGCTCTGGGTTAAACGTAGGCGCACTGGGAGAGAATCCTTCTTCTAACAAGGTCAATCGAATCACCTGACTAACAAAGCTGAACGCCTGAACGGGTACACTTGACTGTCTAAGCAGTCTTCCTCAGCTAAACTGCATGTGCTGATGAAGACCGTGCGATATGCATGAAACCTCTGGAGCAAGCAACTATGTCGACCATTAGCGGAGATTGTTTTTGCTAATCTAAATATCGTTTGGACGGAGCGTGCGTCGCGGCCTCGGGGAGACACAACGCCATGAAGGAGATGATTCATCAGACAGGACGGCCGAGGCTTATACAGAAGAGACAATAAAGTCTGACCCAGGAGGAACGGCATCTTTTATCCTGGGACTCCTTTGAAATTAGATGAGACAGCTTAAAGGGATTTATGCTGCTAAATGCATTTCACCAAACACCGGCTTGTGCGCGCGCGTCAGGGAGGGTGCGCGCACACAGAAGGTATTCAGGAATGTAAATCAGGTCAAGAATTAGAGAAACTTAACAGGGGAAGTGAGCGCCACGGGACGGCATAGGCTGAATGACTTTGGCAATCAATGTGTCAGCTGCATTCAGGCTCGGAAGTCTGCGAGCTGCACGAGAGAGATGCAGTGCCGCCTCCATACAAGTTGTCAGTGCAAATAACGCCCAGACATCATTTGGACAAATAACATCCTTCATTTTACTGGATGCTTGTGGACAAAAAAAAAAAGCGAATGTGTCAAGCACATCCTGATAATCAGGGTCACGTCTTTCACAATGTTGTCCATGCAGCAGGGGTGCGGATTTATTCGTCAGCTACGAGTGAATCGACAAGCATCGACCTTCACCTTTACTTACAGTGACTCAAAGCATTAACAATAACAATCAGTAATGTTATGAATAAAATTACAAACGTTATCTAAAATGCAGTAAAAAAAATATGTTGAGGTTAACTAATCTAGTATTTTGTTGAATGATCACTGCCTTACATGTGTAATAGCTTTCCATTGCCTGATCTTTACAAATACATGTTTCAGATGACAAATTTTGGTTCTTTACTGAAAAGCACAAGGTAAGACATATTCCTTTGTTGACATAAACTTTGCATTAGGAGATTATGAAGAAGAAAAGTAAAGGCAAGGAAAACTAAAATTGGGCTAAAAATGGTCCATCCTATTATTTAAACAAGGGGTCAGCAACCTTTACTGTCAAAGGAGCCATTTTAGGCCAAATAAATAATCGGTTCAAAGTCGCAAAACATTTCAACATTAAGATGAACAAAACAGTGTGTTAGCATTAGTCAAATGTACTTACTGAACATCCAAATTCCAATTAGAGCTGCACCATCCAATACTTTGAAATATTTGGATTTTTTTCCTTTTGTTTTTGGACATTTCATCGTTGTATTTTAAACTGTTTCTTTGTTTTTGGCAATTCCAAAGACCATTTATGGCTACTTTTTGAACATTTTCTGTTCTGCCATTTTTTTCCCATGAGGTTTTTGACAATTTCCTGGAATTTTATGGTAAATTTCTGCTTTTATTCTTTCCTTTTTGGACATATTTAGGTCTTTTTTTTTTTTAATACATTTTCATCTGCCTTTTGTCTCTTCTTTTCTGCCATCTTAAAAATGTGGACTCTGACATTTTTTTGAATATTTAATTCGTTTTTAACTA
The DNA here is from genome assembly GCF_051991245.1 of Festucalex cinctus. Classification (NCBI taxonomy): domain Eukaryota; kingdom Metazoa; phylum Chordata; class Actinopteri; order Syngnathiformes; family Syngnathidae; genus Festucalex; species Festucalex cinctus. The sequence continues at coordinate 20,889,535 of NC_135426.1, forward strand.
AATCATTAATTTAAAGAATATTTTATCTAAAAATAAAATAAATAAATAAAAATAAATGTGTAAAAACAAAAAAGGTTAATTTCTACTATTTTTTGGGTGAGGGGGGAGATCCACAGGGAGCCACAGGAGAGGGACTAAAAAGCCGCACGTGGATTTAATCCATGAAAGATGGTACTAGTAGGTGCCCAGTAGATTGGGATTGTACAAATGTCTGGTCTTAAGATAAGCACTTATCAAATGACCAAAAAGATTCCATATTTCAGTCTGGAATGTGGAGCAAAGCACTGTGGGACAAGTCGGTGATCTTACTTCAGCACAAATGAAGGTGTCACAGGAAGCACGAGGCACCATTTTTAGACATAGCTTTGCCTCTAGACCTTAACCCCATTTAGAATTGGCAGTGGAATGGCGGGCACTCGTGGCTCAGTGCAAGAGGGACTTGGGGAATGGCAGGACACAGTTTGAAACGAGCCATGGGCCGAATTAGGCAAGCGAGCGGTTAAGGACCAGGACAGATGGTGGAAGGGACGGGTTGCTTCCTGAACACCGCCTTGAGCACAAAACAGAAATTCTGAACTGCCCACGGGTGCCGCACCATCGCTATAAAATCTCTTCGAAAATACAATCGATGACGAGCAATGGCATTGTGTTTGTGTGCATCTGTGAATATAAACACATTGCCAAACAAAGATTACAGCCATCACTTGAAAGTGGCTCTGAATCTTCGCCATGCCTCATGCCAAGTAACAGGCATTCACAAACATTTTCAGGAAAACCAGATAAAGGACTCGCAAGGTTGTTTAATTTCACACTTGATGGGTGGTGAGACAGCCCAGAGACCCAACTATTTGTATACAAGCAATTAAAAAGTCAATTTTGTCCGAACCCCTTTAAGCAAATCAAACGTGTGCGGTAAGCAACACTAAAAGGTGGCCCATTAAATCATTAAGACTGTGACATCAGAGAACAATGAGTCAAACCGATATTGACCAACATCTCTTCTCTTTTTAATCACTTTGAGGGTTTCATTGCCGATGAGGCGGGCGATAACGATACATTCGTTGCGAAGTCTCATTTGAGCTCAGCGACAAACAACAGCAGAAATGTCATTGACAAGAAATAAAGGAACAAGAAAGCAATAAGGGAAATGATTCCAATTTTCAAGGGGGAAGCAATATTTCATCAGATATTGACTATGATGGCGGCAGTCGGGCAGGAGAGACTATTTGCTAAATGCTGCAGGTCTTCTAATCACGGGGTCCCCGCGGTGTTTGGCAATCAATGGCCCATCTCGTCCAATCCATTCAGTTTCAGCACAGTGTTCCCCACGAACAGAGAAGGGGCAGGCCAAAATGGCAGCACTCGCCGGCTGCTGTCTGATCTCATGCTTGTCACTCAGTGGCAAAACAATAGTGAGTCAACATTTAAAGCCCTCGTTTGATTCAACATTGCCTCGGGGTGTTAGAATATTAGCCGCGCTATTGGTGACCGCTCCGTAGCTTCAAAAAAAAAAAAAAAAAAAAAAAGGTCACTCCTGTCCAAATCCAAACTCATCATCTGCTTTGAGCGCAGAATAGTTCTGTTTGTCCTGCCAAAGTCATCTCCCATTAGCTTCAAGTCAGCGTACCCTTTTTAAGGTCTAAATCATATCAACGCGTCCAAAGCTGGGCATCAATAACAATCTGTCGTGAGTGTGACCTTGCCTCGGTTAACTCGATGTTCAAAGAGCACCTTCAGTCAGCCAGCTGAACGTCATAAAACATCTACTTTCTCTCCCCCGCTGTTAAGACAGTAAGTGCTCATGGGGTTGGAACAAACTTTTATGGTTGTTTGGAAGACTCGCTCAACCCTGGATCCTCTGTTGAAATAACTCACACTTGTGATTATTTCACGTTACAACAGCCCACCAACCACGGTCCAAAGCAACTGTTGGCTTACACGAGTGAATTAATCAAAAGACTAATGGAAGGAAATGCTGAGGACATTTGCTCTGATTATGAAAAGTGCTCGACCCAATTACTCAAATGTGCACAGAAGAGCTTCCCCTTAACCCTGCCTAGTCAACCTTTCTGTATTTTAGCCACACCTGAGTGGCCATCTTCGCACTAAAACAACCCCCGAGTAGTGGACCATAATGCACTCCATCCGGCAGTAAGTGCACACTGATCCATTAATTGTGAATCGAAATTCAATGAACCGAAGACGAAGAAGATACTCTATCGTCCATTATTTCAGAACTCGACTGTACGTGCATATCTAAGAAGCAGTTAAGGCGCCGACATGCTGCACTTGGACGACGGAAACATGTCACACAAGCTTGCCCATATTTGGTGCTGGTTGCAAAGTGTCCGAGCAGGAAGTAGCCTGGTGCAACGTTGTTTATACCACAAACATGTTGCCAGAGTCGTTAGTGGCTCTGCCAAGAACTTGCACTCCAGTTTTCCTCAATTGCTTCACGGATGAATCAATACCTAATCAATTTTTGTAAAATTATCGTGTAATGAGCTTACCTGTGGAAAAGGACAGATTTAACCAGCGTCACCACATCTCGGCTGGCATTGTAACCTGCGCACACGATGGCGACATGGATGGTCTGTGGAAAGAAGAAAATGGAGTAGATTGTAAGCATACATTATGTTTGTGCTGTCACTTGAATATTTTTAGAATCAAATAATCAATACGATATGTACCACAATACAGGGGTCACGATACGATAAACAGATATTTGCAAATGTCTTATTTTGATTAAACCCAGAAGTCGTCATTCAAGAAGGACTACAGAAATCAATGAACGATTACTGTTAATATGCGGAAATCACAGGATTTGGAACATTTTAAATAAAAAAAAATGGCTCCAAACATTAGTCAATTATTCAAACAGCTGTCGATTGATAATTGATTCAATTAATTCTGACAGCTCTACATTGTGTAGCAGCAGCCCAAGATATAATGCTGATTATTAATCAGGTCAACAATCATAAAAACCAACACTCATCTCATTACATGCGCCGCAATCTACTTGTACATAAAGATATTGTGAAGAAACGTGATTGCTGACAGCATTTTTCCTCACGTGTTCCCCAGCCAAAGTTGCAATATGTGGGTTAATAATGCAACGTTGTCTTGGGGATAGGAGGCTGTGCGCCACAAGCGCCCCGTGTTTGCTTCGGGTTCGATGATATGATGAAAGCAAGAAAAACTCAATTATTTTGTCATCGTGTGGTGACAGAAGGCGTTCATGGATGAGTTCAAATCGCTTTTTTGCTTCGCAGTGAATGTGATGTACATGTTCAGAAGATGATAATGACGCGGGGTCTTCGCTGTCCATCACAAGCCCTGAGAACGGTAGAGGGTCAGATCTACATTCTACGGGTCTTGCTCCAACGCTTGTAGGCTTATGATTGGTCCATCTGTCACTGTGTGACAGCAAGCAGCCAGACAAGCGATAGGATTTGTCGCGACTTTTTTTAATCAGCTGGAGAATCTCACAATGTTGTTTATGCTAAGTAAGATTTGACAAGGTGTGGAAATTTTTAGAGTGTGTTTAAGAGCATTTGTGTGAAATCTGCATCAAATGTGTTTGAATATAATTGACAGCCTCAAAATCAACTTTTCAGCATCTCTTTTGTGGGAGTTTTGGAATCATCTCTTTGTAGGTGCGTGCGGTTTCATCTTAATGTTGCTGCTGGTTCTCCGTGTCCTTTGTCTTTTCCTGTGTGATCCTTCTGCCTCAAGTTTAAAGAGTGTCACTGTGCTATTTATTTATTTATTTATTTTAGGTGGGGGTGGAAAGTTAATATTTATTTCGCGCCAGCTTCCGTAAATGAATAACACAAGTGATACTTTTTTTTTTTTTTTCCCCCTCCTATTTTGACGTTGTGTTCCTGATGCCTTTGTGCATATGGAAATAAAAGCTGTTGCAAGGATTTGAGCTTTACTCACTTCTTAAACAGTAAACACTATCATTCTGAACGCTGCTGTATGTGCTATTGTCTGTTTTAGCATAATATAAACCGGTGACATTTCAAAAGCGCAGACAGAATGAAGGTTTTCTTCCATTTTACACAAGCTAAATGGCTGATTGCCCACGATACGGACATGGCATTAGTCAGCTTTGCATTCCTTCCTGCTCTGAAATATTCTACATTTAGTGGAGTGGTGACAGAAGAGTCACTAGCTTGAACTTATTTTGCACGATTTCTCCCTCACTGCCCTGGGAAAAGGGCTCCAATTTTAGCTCCAAATGACATCTTGACACGTCCAAACTCAAGACGCATTTTCTTTTCCTCCCTCAGAGATTCCACTGTAATCTCCCCTCAAGGGTCAGGGCAGCCTGGCTAACCCTCCAAGTGAGCAAGAGGTCGTTTGCAAGCACTGCTGGACGGGTGCTGGAGTCAGACTGCTTTCTTTCAATTTTCTTATACTTCCAGCCCAGAAGGACTTCTGTCTTCTCTTTATACAGTTTGCTTTAGAAAAAGAACTAAAAAAAAAAATGACACATGAGTGACAAGGTGCGGTGTGTGAAGGTAGGCTGCCGTGATAGCACTAGACACCATCTAAGGACACTATACACACACCCACGAGTGTGAAAGCACAAATTGTGCGACGCCTTGAAAATAATCAGCTGTTAACCTTTCAGTTAGCAAAATCTAAAAACACCTTGAAATAATTTGTTTTGCCGCTTTTCATTTTCATTATACATGGTTATTATCCTCTACTATGCGTGCTTTTCATAGGAACATTTAACCGCATAGTGTGCATGCTTACGTTTGTAAATGTTGATGCGCATTGAATTAAAGAGTCATTTCGTACAAGGACAAAAAGGTAACAGTTGCCAATTAAACGCAAGATGCAGCCAGTCTGCCGTTTTATCGATTAATTACAGATGATTTTTTCAGGATGCTTTTTCACAACGCGTTCCCGCTGACCTGCACTGAGCTACTTTGCAAAAAAGCAATCAGTGCTGCCAACAGTCTTGCGGTCGCTATATTCCATATCATTTGCATAATCGACTTCATTTCATTTGTGATGGCTTTGAAAGTAGTCGTAAGAGCAGGAGCTTTAAAGTTACAGGATTTCATTTTGACATACACAAAGATATTATTAGTGCTATTTTTAACAAAGTGTAATGACAGAAATAATCATTTTAAAGCTGCATTTCAATCTTGACAATAACTGCAAAGCACTAACTCATGAATAAAAAATAAAAAAATCAATCTGCGGTTGTGTAAATAAATGACCACTATACAAGGAAATTCTACACACCACTGCTTTTTATTTCTAATCTAAACATTACAGGATATCCCTTCTCAAATCCTTTTCCGAAACGTGTGTCAAGTTGTAAAAGCGAAAAGCCTTTGGACGCAATTCTGCCTGTCAGTTTGACTCCCCGAACTCTTTGGAGTTTTTTTTTTTTTTTTTATTGAGCTAGTGCTGAGATACACTATCTTCATTCTGGTCATCCACCCACTGAGCTAAAATGTGCTGCGCCGCTGCAGGAGCACTATCAGATCACAGCATGGCAATGCCGCACTCCTCAAATGATAGCAGCCGTCTGATCCGTTTCCCGACGTCAGAGATTAGACTAATGAGAGAATCAAAAATCGAAACCACATCTCAAAACTCACCCCCACTTTCAAATTCAAAGTCGAAAGCGCCTCACCTCGCACTTATCCACGACTGGCTGCTGGACACAGTCTGAGCTGTTCCCCACTGCAGCAGCTTTCTGGCCTTCATTATCACCGGTGCCCTCCTCTGAATGGGCTCTGCTTTGGTTGCCATGGTGACCGCCATACGGAAGGCGAGACGAGGGGCTCCTGGGTGGTCGGCTGAGCTCGCGGCGCAGCGCCCGGTTCTCCTCCTCCACCGCCCGCACCCGCGACTCCAACGCGAGCCGCTCGACGGCTCCTCCGGCGGGCGTGGACGACTGCGTCTCCAGCGGTGACAGGGGAAGGGGCTTCACTGTGGAGTTCAGAACAGCAGAAGGAACTTCAATTACATTATGGTGATATACCGTATTTTCCGCACTATAAGGCGCACCTAAAAACCTTCAATGTTTTCAAAAGCTGACCATGCGCCTTATAATCAAGTGCGCCTTATATATGGATCAATATTGAGCCGCAACAGGTCTCGCTGTCAAGACGCTTTCGGTGACCCTGCACGATCGGTGATGCGCATGCACAGAAGATGCCGCCATCTTGGATCGCTAGCTAATACTAATACTTTACCTCAGAGAAAATAATAAAACAGCTGTTTATTCATTTTGGGAGTGAATGGAGTTGTCAGAAAGCTGGTTTGTAATCTATTAATAAAGTTTGACTGACCTATCTGACTGTTTTGTTGACATTCCCTTTAGCGCAGCACCATCTAATGGATGCATAACGTAACCCCAGCCTCGACTGTAGCGCCTTATATATGGGAAAAAGTTTGAAAATATGTCATTCATTGAAGGTGCGCCTTATAGTGCGGAAAATACGGTTCCCTTTTTGTTGAAATATACAAGCAAAACAAAACAGTAAAACAGGATTGGTAATAGCACCCCAAAATATCCACACGCTGTCCTTTAATAGCGCCCATTTCCTTATTTTGTGACAATCGTGACGTTTTTCTGGTTCAATAATAAATGATACTATCCTGTCGGTAGAGCCTCAGAACCCGATATAGGATCAGTTTTTCTGTTGCAGGACTAGTGACTGACTATATTCAGTGCTTCTGCATTTACCTCGCTACACAAACATATACCCAGATAGGCAAAATAGGTTAACCCCAGTGTGCAAGAAACTGACATGAGATTTTTCCTTTAGTTCTAAAACAACATTGATCCAAGCAGAGATGTGACAAATGCAAGGAAAACAGATGCCTTCGTCTCCTGTTCGCTGAGACCACCCAGCGTGTATCCAATCCAAATCAGCAGCAATTCCTCACCCTTCTCTTTGAAATTGGCAAATTGAACTGAGCAGCTCCGAATAGTCAAAAGACGACGCTTTTTGAGGGATGAACTTCTCGCTCCCGTATATCTTTGAAACTGAAGCCCCCTGGGGGGAGTGACAGGCTCAGGTTGAGGTTTATTAAAAGAATACAATAGGTCTCTCCATTCCGACGTCTCACCTGGATACAAAAGCTCTGGAGAGCTTCACATATTACAGAACAGCAAGGAACTCGAAGCTGACTGTATTGATCTGTGTTGGGAAATTTATGGTATGAATCCATCTGTCATTTCAACCAGCTGCTTTCATCGGTGGGGCCTTGGTCCCCATTTATCTCAGGCTGTTAAATAAATAATGGTGGTCCTCAACGCACCGCCAGGGAATATGCTAATAAACTCCATTTGAAACTTGACATTTTTCTCTATGTATCCACTTTAAATGAATCAGCGAAATGAAATTCCCTGGCCGCTTGCTTGTTTGTTGTTGATAATGGATTTTTTTTGTTTGTTTTTTGTTTCCCCCTAGTGATTTATAGTCTCCTGTGGCTCCGAGATATAAAGGCAGTCGGTAACCGAAGGTGGCTAAGCCTTCTTCTGGAGACCCAAAACCCAATTTGGGTTCAGTTGCATCCACATAATTGGCACAGTGGACTTTGGTAGGCCTAATCCTACAGAAGGAAGATTCAATGAGCATTCATCTGTGGTGCCTTAAAAATTGTGCTGGGGGCATTTTGACAAGATGCACCTGGCAAATGTCTTGTCGGCAGCTAAGACAATTCATTTGCATTTCTTTAAATAAATAAATAAATTAATAAATAAATCAAAAATTGCGGAGTCAACCTACCAGGAAAATTGCCCCATGCATCTGTCCTGGCTGGTCGGAAAAATGAGTGCAAAAAAGCTTAGAAAAAATAAATAAATAAATAAATAAAAAAAAAATCCTGAAGTGCTAATAAAAGTTTTATGGCGGTAATGTGACAGTTTAAAGTCTTATTTCAATTATAAAACATTCCCAATAGGAAAAACTGTTTTGACATTTTAAGAACAAGTATGTCAGTAAAGTAAGCATCGTATTTTCTTCTACTTTAGGGGATCCGCTGCACGAGTATTGTCACCCTTTTAAATGCAGATTCATGGCGGCAGTGCTCAAATTTCAAACACGTTTCCAGAGGCAAAAAACATGTTTAGCTTACCACATGTGATTACTTTCTCTTTTCAACAGGAAACATTATATTTCACAAATAATTCATCCAAGAGCTAATATTGTTACTCCAGGCTTTTCAATAATGGTTATTTAATTATGCCTCACAATCTAGTCCGCGTATAACAACCATTCAATTGATCCAATATGCACACCCCCGCACGCACTGGCCTATCTGAAAGGAAACAGGGATGTAATTAATGTTATCAATTATACCTGTGTTGACTGAAATTAAATGTCATAACGGCCCCGGTGAAAGGGTCCATTGTCGTCACGCAAATGGAAGGACGAGAGCAAGTGAGTCATGGACAGATGCTTGGGGGTGGTCCCGCTTGCTGTTGCGTGTCAAAATAAAATGGAAAGAAAAAATAACTGATATTCTTTCACACATTGCTTTGAAAAAGGAATGAATGCTCTGGCCTCCTTGTGAACTTATTCAAAGGAATAATTCTATTATTATGTCCCTTGTCCAATTTAGCCTTCACATATTCCTATAATAACACAAAAACGTGCTGCTTCTGTTGTATATGATTTTCTTGAGCTAAAAAGTGGATGAAACCTAGTTTTTAAAGCGAACTTTTTTTTTTTTTTTTTTATAGAAAACTGGTGGGTCAGTAATTATTTGCATTTTTGCTTCATTTCAATCATAAGAATTATACGCATTCATGTAAATGCGTACATCATAAATCTGCTTTGTCAGGTCAATACAGTAAATTTTTGAAGTTGGGCGTATGTACTTGTAATTGCGCCAATGATGATATGATGGATATTTGTAGCATTATTCTGCACTGAATCAATGTTCATCTCTGATAAGTGCATGGTGCCTTGTATTATCAAGTTCTTGATATCTCAATCAATAACCAGTCAATAGCGTGAAAGAGCAAACTTTCGTGGACGTTAGAGGTTTCATCTCTAAAAAGTCCAACTAAAAAGTCGAGGAAAATATGCACAGGTCAGGTAAAAGTGCTTAAATGAATTGAAGCGAAGTTCAAGTAAGGTGATTCTTGGTGAATACCACGATGATTAATTATCATACCTTCCCTTGACGCTCAAAGCAGAAATCTTGCAGTAAAGCAGAGAGCCACACATCATCCCAAAGATGATGCGGCGCTAAATCAAGTTTCGGGGACCTGAAACTGTCATGTTCGGTACGAGTCAAATTACAGCGCTGTGGAGTGTGCTACACCTTCCAACATGGTGATTAAATTATGGGAGAACTAGGACAAGGCAAGATATGATTGTATTCGGAAGAGACTGAAATAGAAAGCGGTAAACTTAAAGCTATGAGACTTCGATATTGCCATTACGATGTCTTTTGGGAAGTAACGTTCAGGCGTCTTCAAATGAAGGCTTCTCATGTTTTTTTTTTCTTTTCTTTTTTTTTGCAGGATGTATCTGTACTATATTTTACAGCCTGTACAAGGATCCTTTATGTACAATGAAAAAAGTTACAAGACAGCTGCTCCAATCTAATGCCGGGTATGACTTAGTAAATCGATCTTTAAGGAATTGGTCAATTGTATGTTGTTCAGATAATGAATGGATGTTGCAGTTGAGACAGATTTAAAGAACAACATTCACAATTTGGCAAATCCTTCAGGCGGCAATATGAAACTAACATCTAAAGATGAGTTCAGAACATTCGGCGATACTCTCCATAAATATTCAAAATTAACAATTAGAGTACCTGATTTGACCCAACACCAAGTAAATTTCGTCTTTGCTGCTAAAGTTGACCTGTCGATAGATGAAATAGAGAGCGGAATTGAATTGTTGGCCACCTACTGTAGCATTGTGGCGCAAGAATAAAACCGGGAAATCTCCCAAAGTCTTGGCCGCCCCATTGAACAAGGATCGAGAGATTTTTGAGGGGCTTAGGCTGAGACCCTAAGACGGTTTCAGCCCCTGCATTGGGACACAGCCAATGACTAATTTTCCAGTTCCACTCAGGGTCCTCCGGGAAGCAGACTAAGCATGGAATCCCAGACCTCCTCATCCCTGGGCACCTTCTGCAGTTCCACCAGAGGGACGCCAAGCTAGCTGTGGGATTAAATCCCTCCAGTGGATCCCCGAGACCTCCTACCGGTTGGCCATGCCCGGAACATCTCACCAGGAGGATGAAGTAACATACGGAAGACACCAGGCACGGCAAGTAGGCCCCAAAGCTTGTGATTAGACAAAAGATGTGTTAGAAAACCTCCAGGACTGGAGAACCAAAAGATTTCTTTCAAAGCCAAACTATAACATTCTCAACTTCAATGAACCATGGAAGCTTTCTGACACACTCCGTATATATACACACAAGTAGGAACTTATATTGGCTAGTATATTGAGACCCTTCGATCCACCACACCACATTACCAATTTTTCAAAACGAAAATATTCAGAAACATCAAGTAAAAGACGTTTATGGATGTTTTCTATTACAAGTTTCCAAGGCTATCACGAGAACACAAAGTGTCAAGGCGTGCTTTCTCGACATTCTCGTCTTAAAGGATATTACCATTTAAATGAGCCTTGTAAATATAAACATGAACCTAATCAAGCTATCCACCCTATAATTTGCTTGATTATTAAGGGATGCAACTTTCTTAGTGCCGACAAGCCATTTATGGCGTATAAAGACTTTGGTCATTTCAAAGACCGACAAACACTACTTTCCACTTCTAAGGAACAGGAGAGGAGCTCATTACCATTAAATAGCTGCTTCCCTTGGGTAGGCATCATTTTGTAATACTATTGTCCATCTGACAAAAAATTGGCCCCACAAGGTTCATTTTAAAAGGTGCTTACATGTAAATGAGTTCTGCAAAGAATGTCTAACAACAAAGTAATTAACAGGTGTTTCAGTGATTCCAAGATTATGATTATTATTCAATTTAAATGTCTGCATTTCAGGTACCATCTTTGCTTTTCATGTTCACTTAATTAGTTGTTGACAAAAAAAATAGTAGCTGATGTTTGGATAGTCATTCTTGTCTAATCTTCAATTAGGCCAACTACTAGTTGGTATAGCTCTCGTTGGATTTTCCATGTCAAATTGAAATTGCTGCTTAATGCATGACACGGCCTTGAATGAATCCTTGTTTGATGTCATACTGCAGCATCTGACAATATAAAAACAGTTATAAAGAATACAATAAATAGTCTTTTTTGTTTTTATGAAATAATTTTCATTAGAGAGCGCTTGAGCGAGAGAGAGAGCGACTCCATGTACTGATGAAATATGTTTTCTAACAACAAACCTCGTAAACATGTTTATCCACTAATTTAATTAAACATGAAAGGCGTGAAAACACTTTTTAGAAAACAAATCCAATGCTCTATTGAATGATTTTGCCAGTGCAGGTAAACATGTTTGGAGTCTCGACTGCTGCTAATTATGCATTCGAAAACTCTTCATTAAATTATGTGAATTATTCAGAAATGCGCGAGCATGACACTAGTGCACTCTGCACTAGTTTCCCATTCCGCTGCATGGTTTCACATTATCCAACAGTCGACCTCAATTCTTTGGCGCTTTTGCAAGAGTACAAGAGATTAAGTACAAGGTTAATATCTCGAAGCAATTCCAATTTCAACTCTGAACATTTATTTTGGCTTTTTATTTGTTAGTTCTAAACACACAGCATATTAATTAGTGTTGAGTTCCAAAAGCCTCATGCCAAATCATTTGTCTTCCAATTAATAAGGGAGCATAAATTGATCAATAAGGTAATAGTTGCAGGCCTTTCATTAGCTCAAACTGGCCTCTGGGTTTGTGGTCTCAAATGGCAAACATCTCTGGGGGCAGATTGTATTAACTATTGCTAATTAAACTTAATTACAAATCAGTGTAGCTGCCTGATGAATGTGTTCTCAGACAATGCCTGAACAAAGATGATTTGTTAGAGACGGAGAAACATTCGCCAACACTCCGACTGCACAATTCCCCCACAGTGCTTTTATAGCACAGCGCGATAAACACAATAGTGTGGATTATCTAACAAAACCACCTTTCACACCCACTTACCAGATTCTTCCGCTGATGCCAACAAACACAGAAACTATCTATTTTCAGCACGCGGGAGAAGTGAAAATAATACTCAACGATCAGGCAACATTAAAATGACGGGTGAATTAAATAGCATTTCAATGACAGTGACGGGAATAAATAACTTAAAGTGTAAGCAAGAAAATGATGGGCTCACATCTGAGAAATTCATGATGACACTGTCAAAAATGTGTTTTATTGACGATTTAGCCGAGCAGCGAGGAAACACCACTAGTTAACAGGAAAGCGCTCCAAACAGAATGTGAATCATGAGACGAGATGTCAGCAAATGAGACTTCAGCTCACTGAGCAGCTAAAGGATTAACGCTACAAGTGTTTTGATTTTTTGGCCATCAGAACCAGTGATTGCCAAGAGGAAAAGCATTTAGCCGCTCAGCACAATATGGGCATTTAATTATATATGGATTACGTACACAAATTCACTTTGCTGAGCAGATGCTGACAAATGTCCAACATGAGAATCTCGCTCAAACGTGATAAATTTCTATTGTTCTGAAAACAATTTGGACGTTTTGGTTTATACTGCCACTTCTTTTAAAGGGAAAGCCAAACCAAACATTTCCTTTACAGTATGTTCTATGCGCCTCCAGTTGTGCAAACACAACATTGTGGTTAATATTGTATTTGTGGAATATAAATTAAGCAACAAAAATTGAGTGACCAGTTTTTGAGCCTTGGGGCGGAATTTAGCAACACCGTCATTTTGTCAATTGGCTGGCAACCAGTTCTGGGTGTACCCCGCCTATACTGCCCGAAGCCGGCTGGGATAGGCTCCAGCACCCCCGCGACCCTTGTGAAGAGTAAGCGGTTCAGAAAATGGATGGATGGATTGTTGTCTCAATATTACGCAGGTCCTGTACTAGTGTCCCATTGTTTATACCAAAAACCCATGAACTCATTTGCTCCCAAAAACATACAATCTATTTTAAATATTACCACGCTCCCAAAGACGTATTTATAGGTTTTAATGATAGAGCATACAGAAGGATTTCATGCAGCGTCTGTACTGAAGAAAACGCTTGAAGCAATGACAATGGTAGTTATTACAAAAACGGCAAGCAGTCGCTTGCTGTCGATTGGCAGTCACATGACCAAGTCACAGTTGCTAAGGCAACAACCCATCACGGCTCACCTGTTTTCTGAGTTTGGTCATGTTACTTTCACAGGCTGAGACCTGATTGAAAGTTACCTAAACATTGAGCAACTGTGATGTCATTTTCAGTCGACAACAAATGGGAAAATGGCCGCCCCCACATTATGCAAGTTATCAATAGCACAACTTTTGTTTCTTTGTGAAACAGAAGGCATAAAAGACCGCACGGCGTTCAAAAATTCCTCTTCTTGCTGCTTTTTACCTCAGGCAAAACTGTTATGCTTTGATTGCCAATTAAGTTTAAAAATGGCCAAGGTTATGTTTTTCCTGGCATGTTTCATTGATTTTGGGTTTTCATTTGTTCTAATAGTTTGTAGCATATGACAAAACACGAGGTTTGTGAAAGTCTGAGCCATGTAAGAACATGAACAAATTGCAATTTTGGTGTGAAGCTTCAACGCTGATTTTGCTTTGACCGTTTTTTTCTAATCAACTAAGTAAAGTTAAGCTTACTTGAAGTGAATAAAATGAGCATGAATGGTTGTTTGTCTGTGCCCTGTGATTGACTGGCGACCATTCCAGGATCTGCCTCACCTCTCGCCCAAAGTCAAGCTTGGATAGGCTCCAGTTCACTAAAACTCTAATGAGGACAAGCACCAGAGAAAAATGGATGGATGGATTGAACCCCAAGGGAGTTAGACTTTCAAAGTATTCCGATCAAATACCCAACTCAAGGACCAAACTGAAAGGGGGCAAGGAAGGGAAAAAAAAGAAGGGCTGGCGCACGTTTTTGTCTTCTCCATCTGTGCAACTTTTTTTTTTTTTTTTTTATCTGCGAGCTTTATGTGGTAGCTCATCCAGACAAAGCACACAGGAACCCCCAGGGAGACGCAATCCCTCCAACTCAGTAAGACGAATAAACAACAGAGAAGCGAGAGACAAAGAAAAATAATGGCGGAGACAGAGGAACCGAGCACAGGGTTGGTGTGAAAGGGAGCGCAAACGTGCGTGCTGTTGGAAGCACAATGGTCCTAATTGGCACATTCACGCCTTACCTCTTGCTGACCTGTAGCAGGTCCTTTTACAACTTCCCCAGCTGGCAGACATTTGAACTCAATCCAATAATTACTTTTCAGGCCTTGGCGAATACGGCATTATTGGAGCATATTCACATGTTCTCAAGTGAATGGAACGCTGAGTGAAAATTGTCATTTTAATCATAATTAATAATGGCACTACTGCAATATTTCAATGCTGTGAGGCGCAGTCATTAAATGGCTCCAAGAACTTGCCTTGGCCTGTGTCGCCGACACGAGGTAATCAACTTTGGATAGGCTTCAGTGGTTCATTAACACACCCCCTACGGAGTTTAAAAAAAAAAATAGGAGGAAGGGGGACTACAGGAAATTTGTTTCAGCAGATTGTGGATTAACTTCGCTGTTGGGCTGCTGTGTAATTCCGCTTAGTCATTGTACTTTTCAGACATTCCATCTTTCCTGCAGGACATCTCTATGCTCAAGACACTTTTACTGAGATTTGATATGTAGGCAGCCTGTTCTGGTACATTTCCATGATGTCATATTTGCCAAATTAACTGCTGATTGTGTCATCCTCTTGAAAAAACAAAACAACACGTGGCACCTCAAATAGATGCTTCTTTTCACAGTTTTTCATCTGTTACAAAGAAAAAATTCCTACATTTATTCTGTCTGTGGCATTTTTAAGACCTTAGTTTTAGATGTTTCCACCCACTAGCAGACATAATTCATATATTCAGCTCATCAGCATGCATGATAACGATCCTGATCTCTAGTATCAGGTGTGCCGGTAGGCGGAAACATCGAAAACCTGCAAGACTCCGGACCTCGAGGACTGGAATTGGCGAACACTGCCTTAGACCCAAAGCCTTCAATTTGAGACTCAAGGTCCTGTGGATAGTCCGGCAACACATAGAACAGCTTTCACAATACAAAGTGTGTTGACTTGTTGACTCTCTAATTGGATTACCTGGATTTCACCAGGCAACACAAAAAGAAGAAAAATAAATACAGTACGTCGATCTGTGAGTCTGATTTATCGAGCGAGTCCTGTCTGTCATGTTCATCACAAGGGTGGACTCCACCACAGACTCTCTAACTATGTTATTGTGCCCACTGCGGAGCCTCTGGGAAGTTATTTGAAGAAAACAAGAGCAGGCGGCAATCCTATAAAAGACTGGAGAGTAAACAGATGCTGCACTTTTAATGGCCATTGAGACAAAAGTTGCTTGAAGAGAATCAACTATCAGTTGTTGCATTGTATGGTGTTAACCCTCTGCGCTTGAGCGCCATCTGTTGCAGGAGGCTGTTCGACATTGAATTGGTTCAGACTCGGAATTACAGTCAGTTCCTTGAACAAGAAGTAATGGAAAAAGAATGATGCCATCATCCATCCTTTGGTGCATATTTCATTGTCGTGAGGGCCCCGAGCACCAGGTGGTGTGAAGGCTCTCTTGGAATCATTGTTCTTTTTCAGACAAATGAATTGCCTCAACATGCCTGAAAAGAAAGGGTGCGTACAGTATCTCGATGAAAGTGGATGCATTTTACACCGTCCAGGACTCACACTTGGTCGGACTTCTACTAGGAAAATCTCTCAAACTAGCCGAATATAAGAAGGTATTATTCTGGGGCAGGGTGCTTTCAATAAATTATTAGGTTGTCCTTTATTAAAAAAAAAAAAAGATAAAAATAAAAATAAAAAATACATATACCATCTATATTACATCTGGCTTCCCGGCATGAAAAAAAGTTTTGTTTTTTTGTTGTTGTTTTTTTTTTAAACAAAAAGGCTGAAATTTAGAAAATAAAGAAAGAAAGCCGTCTTTTCCATGATTAAAGGATAAATATAAAGTGATTAAAAATGCATTTTTTAAAAAAAAATTCACTTGTTAAAATAGGATGTTCTTTTGTCGTTAAATTTTGACTTTACTCTCATTGTTACGACTATCTTAGATAAATACGACCTATTTCCATAAGATTAGGACTTTTGAAGCCTGAAAGTTATGTTAAGCCTTTCGTAAATTGGTAACTTTTTTTTTTTTTTCCAAATTCAAGTATCATCACATTCAAAGTTTATTCAAAACAAACAAACAAACATTTGTTGTCCCCCCCAAAACAAAACAAAAAACAACAACAACAACTAAGAAATAAATAAAAATAGGCAACCTTTTAATTCCAACAGCATTTAAGTGTCCAGTAATGCATTAAAACTGTATTTAACAAAAAAAAAAAAAAAAAAAAAAAAAAAATCAACTTCTCCTTGTAGCCCATTCCCTAGCTACAATTGGTCATCTTTTATAGTCTTGCAATTCATTTGGGTTGTAGATTATCGTATGCATTTTAAACCATACTGTAGCTCCTCCGGAACTTAAGGTGAAATGCAGACATTTTCTAACACCGATCATCATCTTTTGAGGTGTGATTCTGTCAAGTTTCACTTTTTTTTTTTCCAAGTCTTTGCCAAGCACGCTTGTTTAAGGTTATACAATTTAAAAGCACAAGAGATAAAAACTTTGTAAAGTGTCAAAAGTGCCAAAAGTGCTTTGACAGCCTTTCAGAGAAGTGTTATTTTAAAAATGTAACACTGCTCCGGAACGAACTAGAGTGCGAACCATCAATATTTATTCTAGCAAATCACAAATAAAAGGAAATTCAAGATAGTCCTTGAAGTAACCATAGTTACTTGACGACAAGCGAATGGTGCATATTATGTGGAGGTGTGCATGAGGTCTTTCTTCCCCACTGACATCAGCACTCCTGTTTGGTGCATTACATAGATAGCCTGACATCATGTGAGAGGTGCAAACACTTGGAAAAAGCCTCGAGCGATAAACGCAATCACCATACTGGTGACTCAAGCAACAATTTCCATACAAATGTACACTAATGCCTAAAGGCGCATAGAGCCCCAGGTGTTAAAAAAACAAAACAAAAAACACAAGCGATGCTCTTATTTAACTGCACAACAACTTCAACTTCTTTGTTTTTAAATGAAGACTAGTCTTCAAATGTGACATTCCTAACTAAATGAATATTTTGACTCAAAAAAATATGCTCTATTTTCTTTTCAGAATTATAACTTCTAAAAAAAAAAATCTGATTTCATTGCTGCATTATGACTTTTATAAAAGTGCAAATTTCTCATTAAATCGTGATTTGACTCGCTGATCGTCTTCTTTCTTGCAAAATGACCCCTATTTTCAGAATACTGAGTTGACTAACCTTGCAAAAATGACTAGTGATTATTTTGTGTGTATTTTGTGATTTTTTTTCCTCCTCCAAACATTCCAGCTGTATTTTTATAATATTTAGAAATTTTTCCAAAATTTGGTCTTTGTTTACTTTATTCCAAAATAATGACTTCATTTACATACAGTATTACTACTTTCTCATAAAATGTTGATTTTATTCATTTATCTGCATTAAAAAAAAACAACAATTTTTGGATAACTTTCTTGTAATATTACTACTTTATACATCTTACTTCATTGTCATATTTTGACTTCTTTGCAAATAAACAATTTCGGTAATGATTTTTTTTTTCTCTGTACAATCTTTTTGACTTTTTCTTGTAAATTAGTCAAGTTATTCTACATGACTTATGGCAAAATGACAGCTTTTGTAATAGACATTTTACTCGTAAGATTGCAGCTTTATTCTTGGATGATGACTTTTTGCTGCATAATTACAAATCTAGCTCTCAGATTATTTCTGTTTCCTGACATTCTAAACAATAAAGAGTATTTTGCAACATTCTCTCCTATTATGCAGGCTTATTGTCTTCCTTTTTGCTTTTGCTCTAATTGTTCTTCATAATTAAATTTGACCCATTAGAAAGCACTGCCTCCGATGTGGTAACTGTCCACGGTAGACAGGATATGTAAGACGATCGCCCGGGGCCATGCTTGCTGTAGTGCAGTTACATTAGCGCATCATTTTATCAGTTGCAGCTATCAGCCGCCCCGAAGGATTACCTTGAAAGCTGCCGACCGACAGGTAAAGCCAAGTGAGCGCTGGGATGAAGAGCAGGGCGAGGGAGGCCGCCAGGAACTTCCTGCGTCCGCGACACATTCCCAGCATCCTCTGGACCGAATCGAATGGAAAGAGAGGTGGGGTGACCTCTATGTGGGTAGCAGCTGTTGCCCACGATGATTCATGGCACTAAAAGAGGTGAGAGGAAGATAAACTGGGTTAGAGTACAAAGCACCGGTTTGACAAAGGTGTCATTGCCGTCCACGTTATGACATTTTAATAGAAAGGATTGTGTATAACAGCACGACGTATTTTTCCATTACATTTTCAGCACACCAACTTCACGCTGCATCGTTCCAACAACGGGTCTCCTCTGACTGAAATGTCAGTGGAATGAGGCATAGGGTTACTTTAGGTTGTTAAATTGCACCTTCCCTGAGAATGGTGAGGCTTGTCTATCAGCAAAAGAGGCATAAAAAAAAAAAAAAAAGGGCTCAAAAATAACAATTAGAATTTTGCTGTGTGTGGGCAGAGCGAGACAGCATGACCCGCTGTAAAATACCAAACTTAACTCCAAAAGGGCAGAATCTGGTGTGCTTTTAAGTTTTTGCGAAAAAAACAACAACAAAAAAAACAACAACTTTGTTTTACTGCAATTTTAATGTGCTCCAGCCTGCTTTAATCAATGCTAAATTATACATGCAAGATTGGAATTTAACAGTTGCTTACTAAACTTGTCCACTTTGAGTGCAATGCAGGTGCAAAACAGACGTGCCATTATGTAATATTAAACTCTCTAGTGTAGTCCAACCACATGTCACCAATTAACCAGTTGACCTCAGATAACTTTTAATCCTCAACTAGGAAAGGAGTTACCATAATACCTCAGCTGGAACTTTCAAGCCAGTTATATAATAAGCATAATGTCACCCGGTGAAGCGCAAAAATCGCACGAGGAACAATAGGAGTATGTTGAGTACTTTTCCCCTGTCCTTGACAAACTCCTTTTATAGTGCCCAGAGTGCTGGGAGAAAACTTGAGTGGAGGTTAAAAGAGGTCAGAGGAGATTAAACAAGTCAGCCAAGTAAGACAAATGTTTCTTTGATAGGCCAACTATTAATCATTTCGGTGGCTCGTTGATCTTTAACCCTTGTGTGATACGAGCGCTCGGCCGGATGCTGTGATTTACATGGCAATTGCAACACTGAAGACGTTCATTATCATATGCAAGACAAAATGTCAGCCCGCAGACATCAATGGGAGGGATTCAGGGAGCGCTTGATTGATCTTTCCATGAACATGTGGATTTGCAATTCCTTAATTTCAATTCTAAAGATATTATTTACATCCTTATTGAATGTAATGTAAATGATGTCATTCACATTTGAGTATTCTGCAGATGACCCCATCAATTAATCATGTAATAAGTCAAAATTGATTTTTAATTATTAAACAACAGCATGAGCATATAGGATGCATTTTGACCACTTGGGGTCACCCTCATTACATTCTACTACAGAAGCTGTGATTTTGAGTGTGTAAGACTTTAGAAGGCGGGGCCTGACTTGGTGAGTGACGTGGGTGTCAATAAATGAGAATGTAGAGTTGATTGGCTGCTAACAGGCTAATGCCGAGATCAGACTACAGTACACAACTTTTTTTGGTGAAATTGGGCTACAATTGATAATATTTCACTGGCAAAGCTTCAGAGAGTTTCGTCCGACCGTTTGTAATCCAATTAGTTTATTTGAAATTGGAAATTCTGTGAAATTCGCCACGTAGCAAGAGGTTTGCTTATTATTTCATATCCCTTCTTGAGACTTGGAAAAGCACCTTAACATTACTTTGTTTGTTCTTTAATAACGTTACACTTGTTTTGTCATTTGTGTTGATAAGCAGGCCGTTAACATTCCACCTAAGCGGACGTCTGTGCTCTACCGATTTCCTTTTAAGTTTCTTATTGAACCCTAATGCAACTTTTGAGCATAATTTTATCAGCTTGATGGCTGAGATGAAACATATTTAGAGCCTTGCCCACAGCAACAGAACAATAGAGGAAAGAAAAGGCATGCGTGTAGATAAGATGCCGTTTTACAATTCTTAATTTATTCAAGCCTCTCATCTCTGTCGTCAAAGAATGAGAAGAATGGGAAGACAACATGCGCCATTTAATTTACCTTAATCTTATTCCTCAGTCATACTTTAATCACTCTGGTAAAAATAAAAAAAAAATAAATAAAAAAATAAAAAAAAATAAAAAAGCCAAGTCCTCCCAAGATGTTGCAAACTTTGGAAAATGCGATCCCTTGTTAAAATCCTGATGTGCACACTTTCCATTCCATCCGAGTTCAATTTAACTTGATTTAAATTCAAAGCAATAATGGCTTCTGAAAGCTAAAGCGTGTTTCAATTATCTACAGGGCTTTTACATAGCTGCTGTCTTTAATCATTTATAAAACGGAGGAGGCAAAAGTAACAATGAGGGAATAGTGTGGGAATGCACTCAGGTAAGGAAATTGTTGTTTGTTGTGGTTGTGTTCATTGGGTTGGCTTCCTGAGAGTAGTGCATCTATAATACTTGTACACTGACTGCAGCTATACAACTCTGCTCTGTCACATCATGCGGAGAGGACGAAATATTACTTTTAATAAACTCCAACAGGAAAGAGCTGCAGGTCTTGAAAGATAACCGTGCACATACACAGTGTTTGTTTTGCAACCTTTGAAAGGACACTAACCAGTATCAGAACAAGACAATGACCGCCATAGCTCAGTTTAGAATTCGGATTAATATAGAGTTCTTATGCTATGCTTCTGTTTCGGCACTTTTAAAGGACTGGAGTCTGCATTGTGTGGAAGGGTCCTTGTCTGTTTAAAAAAAACAAAAACATATGCATTTAGTGTCAAAAATGAAAGCCCCGCCATTTGGCAATGGGACACAGTCTGGACATGTCAACACTGTCAAGCCTTTGTATTGAAGAAGAGGTCATTGAAGAGTCAGCCCTAACTGCACGCTGAGACTGAAGACCTCAAAGGCTTGTTCCGTATGAATTCAAAGAAAGACAGCCGGGTTGTCTTTCTAGAGAAATTGGACAGAAAGACACCTCGAAGCTGTTTTAAAAAAAAAAAAACATCACAGTGCTACTGTGTTGATCCAAGGGCGAATAATAGCACAAAACCTATAATTTTTCACATTTTGTTCCCACTTTTGCTTTAATAAAAGGTATCAACGATGATAAACTAATGAGAAAAAGGACATTGAAACTAAGAAAGGAACTTCTCACCAAAAAAACAGTCCAGTGAACATGAAGCACTGGCTGTCATATAGTTTCATCTGCAACGTGTACGTATGTAGTCGGAATGACAAAATGTTGAACGGTTGTGATTGTATTGCATTGTTGTTAATGTTTTACGTTATGTTTGCTGTGTTGCGTTTCTGTAAAGTGCTTGTGACAGCTAAGGCTGTTTGAAAGTGCTATGGAAATAAAGATGACTCGACTTGATTTACAACCAGATCATCCCTGCGAAAAACTGTTTCTGCCCAGCAGCTTTGCAGCACTGTCAGCTGCCATGCGGACTGTAAGTTCTGTCTTACAAAACAGAAATAAGTTGATTCTCTCGTAGGGCAAGAGGGTAAAAGTTTTACTTGGTCGGGAAGTCACAATATTATGAGAGCTTTTACTCTCAGCTTCTATATGGAGTGGCAAGTTTTATATAATCCTCCAGTGGCTGGCAGGCACTCTAACTTAAGCCAACACAACTGTAAAGCAGCAAGGCGCTTCTCTTGCCTTTTCACTGTCAAAAGTTGCCCCCCGCCGTCGGCTGATTTGCTATTCTGTTGTGGCAATATTTTCTATATCACCGAGAATTGTCCTCGTCGTTTATTCCTTGCAAAGAAGAGAAGTTGCGGACACAAAAGGTCTTACGACTAACATGGCAGCTGCTGCCACACTTGGACAAAGTATAAGCTGTAATCATAATATACAATTTTCTATGTTTCTTATTAAAAAAAAAAAAAAAAAAAAAAAATATCCCTTTGCTATTGAAATCAAAGATCTCTCAACTGAAATGCTGAATGTCATAATTTCCATACGGAAGTGACATTTGATCTGCAGTGATAGGTAAGCAACATCACGGTTTTCTTCTTAAAAGTGTGTCCCCGTTAGTGAACTGACTGACAGAGTACATTGAGCTTCTATCCAATAATTATCCGGCAGGGTTGTATGACTTCACAAATACATCAGCAGTTGACCGAACTCATCACTTGGTGCTATTTTTGATGACAGTTTTCTTCATTTGACTCAGTTCATAGGTGGTCTCCATCAGAATTCAGCTCAGTATATTTGATCCTGTCAGATAGATTACCGGCGTGTCTTTCAATAAGCAGTCCATTCGGAGTGCCGAATCGTACAACAGGTCATTCCCAGTGGTTGCTGTCAGACGATTAGTGCCACAAACAGTGCTCTGCTGGTATTTTTACAATGGCTAAGACAACCATAATGATTTGATCCTTTATGCCGTGTACAAAAGAATTTACAGTACAATACTTACGTAAACTGGAAAACACAAAATGTCAGCCTCAACTCCTGTTCTGGCTAAAAATAGGGGGACTGCAATAAACGCCATACTATAAACACACTTGCATTCTTTTCCCAGAGTGTTGGCTACTTGACATTAAATTTGTAATATCCTATTTGGCACATTTACACGGCATAGGAGCTTTAAAGATGCCCGAGTTTCAAAATGGCACTTTAGACTTAAGTTGACAGCGGAGTACAATTTAGTGCTGTGACGCCTTGAAGTGATTTGATCGGGAACTCTCGAGTGTTGGTATTAGCACTTAATATGAATAACAAGCAGCGCTACAGAGTTAAGACAGTTTTCAGGTAGCACTCAAAGCTGTTCGGAGAGCACAGAAACGGAAGAGCTTGAGATGAAGCAACATGCGCGGCCAAACGGCAATTTCCAGATAATGCATCAAATTAGCCAAATGAAAGCTGATGAAGACGCTTAGCATTTTTACCCCCTAATCCTTTGTACTGTCACAGTTAAAATTAAACTTTTAGCGACGGATCTGAGAGCTCAAGGTGACACCCTGTTTTACATAAAAAAAAAAAAAGGGAACAGTTATATTCCTTCAGATGTGAGGGTGCAGATCAACCGCAATTTAATACAGCAGGCGCTTTTGAAACCAATCAAATGAGCGGAAATATTAACAATTCCGTTTAGAGCGCCGTTAAAGAAGATATCATGGTTTGATTCTCTATATCCATTAACAAAAATGTGATCTATTGTGCCAGAGCCAAAGATTCTGAAATATCCTCAATGACGGGGCAGTCTCTCTCAGACGCATTTATGAATAAAACACAAAGTTTATGCATCCGTTCAAGCGCAGCCTTCCACATAACAGTTTTGCCCGCTTCCCCTTATATCAATCAATAGCCCAATAGTCTCGGGCCACAATGTTAGTGTGGTTTTTAGTTGACAGGTTGGCCTTCTCTGGCTTTGAATTGCAAAGCAGTCTAATTGTTTCTATAAAAGTGAAACTTGAAAATCACATATGATTAGTCATGTAGCAGAATGTGAATGAGTAGTTCTCTGGTGCATGATGTCTTCTCTCACACAGAGAATATCGACATTCTGCCTTAGAGTGCTTGCTTATTAAGACCTGTAGCTGTGTCCAAATTCTGGGGTGGCGTCCTTGGGAGGTTGCATTTGAAGGCGGATGACATCAGGTTGTGATAATTCTAGGGATGCACCATAATGCTATTTTCAACCGATACCAATAAACCAATAATTTAGTAAGTGGCGATATCGCTAACCGACAAGCTGATAATTGTTTGCAAATTTAACTTCAATACAAACATAATTTCGAGTCCGACTATAATTCTAACATGTACACATACATTGAAACATTGTGTAAAGCACCATTAAGCTGAATTTTATTGATATCTCTGCTTCAAAGACAACCAGTCTCTCATTTTGAGCTTGCCAAAACAATCACGTTTTAAAAATTTCTTTCGCACACCAGATCCATCTCACATCAGTATCTACTGAAACTCCAACAGAATTTGCGTCTCCCTCCCACTGCACGCTGAATCAGTGGAAGCTGGTGTCTATAGATCTCACTCTGCTTTAACTATCTTTCCTTCCTCTCTTTAGTTTTTTCCCTGTTCTCTTGAGATCTCCCTAATCTGCTGGAATTTAGAGGCTTCTGGGGTTGGTGAAACATTCTGGTTTTGTAGCCATGTGGGTTGCAGGCGGTGTGTGGTTGGTGCTGGATTTCACTTTGAATCACCTTTATTTCCTTTGATCTTTCCTCTGGTCTCCTCTCCTCTCCTCTCCTCTGGTCTCCTCTCATAGAGTGCAACCCTTAAATTGTCCAAGTAATTAACACTGCTGACTCAAAGTAAGAATTCTTAGGAACGCCTCTGACTTTGGACAATAGTTTTCCTCTGGAGCGGCGGCTTGCCACCTAGAAAAATGTATGCTTAATTTCTCGTCAGTTTCTTTGGTCAAGATACTGACACATGATCTTCATTCCACTACCTGGGTAGAAAAAAGAAAATGTGGAGGACACATTTTCTCTGTACTGTACATGCTTTAAAAGTACCTTCACCTCAGCTGAAACGCAGAATGTGCCCTTCAACATTACCAAGTAAGCCGAGTGACTCAAGAGAAGAAGTAACCTGAAAACACTTTCATTTGCAGAACTGAATAGAGCAGAAAGTCCACCCACAATCCAGGATGAATATTGAAGGCAAAAGAGAGTCTATGGCTGCCGCCTACCCAGGCAGGAGTACAACGGTGAGCTGTTTCTCTTCTGCAGAAGCCAAAAACACGAGACTCTCTCTCAACATGATAATCAAGAGTGGCCACGGGTCAAAACAATCAACACTCTGCGGAAAGGAGTGCAGAGCATAGTGTGGACTAAATGACTTCTGCCACACTGACAGTGGAGGAAAATATATTGATTGTGCAGGCGGGGCTGTCCTCATTTCATTAAGCTTGTATACTCATTAGTATTCTGTTATGGTAGGGAGGGACGTGTGCGCTGCCGTACAAAGGCAGCTCTAACATTATGGATGTGACTGGAGCTGGGGAAGTGCAGAAAGGCATTTGGAGGTGAAAATGCACACAAATCTTCCGCGGCCAAGAGCAGGGCAAAGCAAATCAGCTTCCTGTGTCGAGGAGGTCGACGACTGAGGCGCCGCTAATACGATTTCACATCTTCTCAAAGCCATTTTCAATCAAGTGTCATTCAACCCAATTGGCGTTTGCGGAACCGCAAACTGTTTTTTGGAAAATTAAAACCGTATTCAGAGGATGATTCAGTCATCTGACAACTTTCATTTCAACAGCCTTGTTCTGGTCTGTGACATCAGGGTGTTAATTATTCAAATGCGGTAGCAGCTAATTAGTCAATGTTCCAAGTCCAAATATTCAGGTCACGTTGGAAAAGTTGTAACTGGAAAACTGCTGTAAAATAACTAATCAAACGTGGTTCCTTGCCAGGTTTTATGGTTTAATTATACTATTTAATAGCTCATTGATTCTTCGCCAAAGATGGAGAACTGGTAAAAATGTTCTGCATACATACTGCCATACAATCCAAAATTGGAGACTGCTACACTATTCTCTTGGTTCTCTAGAAATCTGTGATCAATGTGTCAACAATACGCTAGCTAACAGATTGGTGCACTGCCTCCAAGTGGCGTGAAAAAAAAGCGCCACGTCTTGTTCCCGTATGCGTGCTCCCATCCTTCACCATGTCAACAGTGACGGCCGACTCAAAATGACCACCAGCAGTTGCACCGATGGCAACACTTGACATTGCCCCATCTGTATGCAGCTTGCTCCCCTCAAGGTGTGTCTCATGACTGCACACACAATTAGAGTTGAGACCTTAAAGTAGGCGGCTTCCATCCCTCAGCTGTCTTTCTCCTTTCCAAGTTTCCCTCCCTTTTGGAGTCTGTGTAATTGTAGCGGGGCCAAATTGTGCTCGTTTGGGCATTCGTTCCATTTTAAGAGGCATCGCTAGCTTGCAGGTGTTGTGCTCCACCACAGGAGAGGCTTGCGATTCACTACCATTTTGCAGGAGAGGAGTGAAATATGCACACACACGCTCAACCCGAAAAGAACAAGGTGGCTTGGACGAATGTGTGCGTGCGTAATAGACAGGATGGCCTCCTAGGAGTGAATTTAAAAACTGGAATCAGAGTGGGTGGGGAGGATTATGGTCTGCATTTTAAATGTCTTCATTAATGTCGAATTTGTAAGGGGACGAGTAAAATGGATGATGGTCTGTTGGGCCAAAGGGGTTATTCTAATCAAAACAGTGGCTGGTTATCAGTACAGTTTTTTTTTTAGGACTATTGGTGTCACATTTGTCAAAAATTTACTTACAAGGAGTCCTCGAGTTACAGACGAGTCAAGTTCCTCTGCTGGCGATGTAATTTCGACTTATGTCGGATTTCACCGTTCGTCAATATTTACATCAAAATACTTTGTACAGTAATTTAAAAAAAAACATATTTGCATCACCCGGAAGATGCCGGAACCAATATTTCCTATTTCCGCAAGGACATTCATTTCCTGACTGACGGCAAAGCGGAGCTAACGGTAACTTACACACGGAAATGTGACGCCCCTGATGGCGAGACGACCTGCTCGATGGACGCCTGTTGCTGGAGGTAAGTAACAACAACACCACAACTTCAAATAACTTTAAAATGGCATGCTAACTGTGGGAAATTGACGAAAACGAAGGTGCTACGGTCGAGGCACGGCCTACGTCAAGTCGAAACGCCGTTGGTTGCGTACGACGCAACTCGAAGACTCCCTTGTAATTAATGTTAGTATGTAGTCGGAGTTGTTATAATGCCAGATACACAAACAAACAAAAATTACGTTCTGTGAAAGCTTTAAGCTTTAATCATTAATACAGAGCAGTTAAGTTGAGTTGCCAACTACTGGTAATTGGCTCAAACTGTAGCATGAGGTCATTTTCAGAAATTATCACATAAACAAACCAAACAAACACTATACAGCTAAATTCAAGACCTCAGTTCAAAGTGTATCAAAAGCTTTTTCTTTGACTTTTCCCCCCTGACAAGTCCTCCAAACACGGGTGTTAAGACAAGAACAAAAGAGGATGTGTTCTTCCTTTTCTTGCCTGTACAATAAATAATGGTTTTATGATCAGTCTGAACCTGGAATGAACTCTGCTTCCATGATTTCTTTTGGGTGAGTTTCTCCAAATGTCTGCGAATGCAAGCTACAATGTAGCAAAATAGCAGCAGAAGAAGACTTAGTCACCAGTGTGTCCCGACGCGGGGTGAACCCAACGCACGACATTTCGACAGCACTCAGAGCCTAAAATCCAATCACGGTAGTTGAGTGCACGGAATGGAATGAAACAGACTTGAAGTGCAAAAGGCTATAGTTGCATGAGGAAAATGTGAGGCGATTTGTGGCCTGTGCGGTGCTGATGTAAACCGACAGTCTTCAGAGGTAAGATTCAGTTTAAATCAGAGTCACTTTATCTCACTTTTTCTCCCCCTTAGGATAGCATCAAATGTTTCTGAGAGGATTTCTTTATTTCCGATCATATTACGTTTTTATTTTGCTCTTATGATCTTTTCTGATCGCACAACCTAGTTTGCCCTTTGCAACGTTTAGCAAGCTCTTATATTGTAATTGTCATCCTGCTCAGGCTTTTGGGTGCACAAACACGTATTCGATTACGAAGTGTGGCATTCATGGGCGACAATCAAAACCTGGTTTGAGGATGGGAGAGCCACAGGTTGAATGTTAGCTGTGAATCAAACACTGAAGTACCAAAAATATGGAAATTGAGCCCTGTTACAAAGACGGCAGGTTGCTTCCTGCTGAATTCTTCCAGGATGTGACACCATTTGCACAGCCCCCTCACTCTCGTTTACTGCACAACACGTGATCTGATTGTTCATGTTTCTAATTGTATGTGATTAAAAAAAGAAACTACAAGGTGTAAATTGATTCCCCTCTCCTGAGAAATAAGGGGATTATTTTTTCCCCATCTTTGGCTGTCAGGAAAATCATTTTGTTAATGGTTGCATCCGACAGTCTAATGGAGGATATGCCACACTCCTGAGATAAGGGCATTGCTGTTCACATAATGGTTCACATAATGATTGATGTTTGTTTGTTGTGGCTTGTCTGGAAGATGGAAACAGCATCCAGGCAGAATAGGATCAATGTGTTCATTGTTTTTTGTTTTGTTTTTTTACATTGGATGCTGCATCGTGTGTTGCAAGTGTCACTATGCGCTCTGGCATCCTGGAGACTGAAAGTGGAAGACACCGACGACAACATTGCTGTTTTTAGTCTCATGCCCTACTTTACCCCTTGTGCTAAGTGTTGTGGCCTGGATTGGGTGGTGGGGGAGTGCAGTGGCAGCACGCTACCCACAACATCACTTAATAATCATTTGGTTGAGCTTTACTCATTACCCAAGATGGCATATTGAAGCCCCTGCAAAATGTATACTTTTGAATGCAGTACACGGTTCCAGGATGCAATGATAGCATAGCATACATTGTTTTCCACAAAGCAGAAAGATGCGTAATATTTTTTTTTTTGGTTGAGAGGTTCACATGAAAGATCTGTGTGCTGTGACCTTCCCCAACTTCAGTACGGGAAAAAATATGTATCTTATTTTAATTAGCGACTAACTTGCCTGTAGACGTGAATATGTGGGTGGATGTTTGTCTCTCAGTGTGTTAACCTTGTGACTCGCAATCTTTTCAGAGTGCCTTCAACAACTGGAATCCAGGCAGTTTGTTACATTCCATGGCCAGTCATTAAAAATTGTGCGCTTTCACACCTTTATCTGGAATTCTCCAAGACACATTGTGAAGTAAATTAAATCCACTCTGATTCGTTTATTTTCCAGTTGGACTGGATTCAATTGGGATCATTATTTCACATTAAGCAAACCTATATTGTTTTGGAACTGTACCAGACCTGCACCCGTTTGATTACTGTGCTCAATATGGTGTTGCTGCTGTTGCTCGTCCTGCATACCAATCGCTTGTTCATTCATTTTGTGGTTCAACCGCTTGTTGGGGCATTATTCTCGTTGACTCGGACAATCTCTTATGGGGGGAACTTCAGGGCATCAATACAGACCACAGGTCTCAAACTCAGGTCCTGCAGGGCCGCAGATCTGCGAGGTTTAGCAGACTCCCTCCTCCAACACACCTGAATCAAAACACCAGGATCGTTTTCAGGTTTCGGCTGAGCTTGCTGATGAGCTGATCCTTTGAATCAGGTGTGTTGGAAGAGTGGAAATCTCTAAAACATGCAGGACTGAGGTCATCGAGGACCACCGTTTCGAGACTCCACCTCTGCTTTTCAAGTTTGACAT
The DNA here is from genome assembly GCF_051991245.1 of Festucalex cinctus. Taxonomy (NCBI): domain Eukaryota; kingdom Metazoa; phylum Chordata; class Actinopteri; order Syngnathiformes; family Syngnathidae; genus Festucalex; species Festucalex cinctus. The sequence goes on from NC_135426.1 coordinate 20,919,230, forward strand.
TGATGGCTTTTTTCACAATTTTTTTTTTAAGCCAGCAGTCCCCTGCATACAGAATTTTGACGTCATTAGTGGGGTTTCCATCCATATATATATTTTTTTTTCGAATTTTCAAGAATTGTAAAAACTAAACTAAACGGGAACGCTAGAAAAAAAAAAAAAGATTTGGAAGTGTATCGAAAAAAAGAAAATACGCATTTTGGCTTTGGAAATAGCTTTTGCAAATAAGCAACTACAAGACTGGATATATGTCGCACGTTTGACCGATACTATGTCACACGCACGTTTGTAGTCACAATAAATGGCGGATGATAAAAGAAGATATGTTTGGGGAGACGAATAAACACAATTCTTTTGATAATTAATTAAAAAAAAAACATTTGTGCCACTTTAGATCGCTTTAATGACATCAGCTCTCAACAAAACTTGACTTACATGCATGAAGGAAGCAAACAAGACAAACTACTTCCGTTCAGTCCGTCAAAACCAACATTCCCACCTGGAACTTCCCAACTTTCCGTCGGTGAATTATGTACCCCTCACTACAACGTCATCTCGCGGCACATATTCACATCGGATGTCCGTTTTGCGCATTTTCACAATACTTGCTTAAAAATTTCAAAACATTTGGATGGAAAACTGACTATAGTGTCCTCAAAGAAATGTCCCTTGTACTTGGGAAGCAGATTCCGCTCAGTCTGGACCCTTACACTTTATTAACAGACTCTAAACCTAAAAAACGAAGAGCTGAAGAAACCTTTTGGTTTAACAGTGAAACTTCTTCAACAGTCCAAGACTACCTTGACCATTACCAAGGATGCCTGAGAATCTACACAGTTCAATTAAAACGTGTTAGTGAGATTAAAGACCCTAAAAGATCACTTGGGCAGTTTTTGCACAACTGGAGGTAAAGGCAGCATGAAACGGGAGTTCACAAAATGTGCATTTACAAAACCACACTAGAGATACAAAGGTTGTTAAAAAGTTTTGTTCCAAGTTTCACTTCGTTGATCACAAATGATTTTCAAAACAACTGATGAACTATCAGATGACTACGGACCTGGCACCACAATTTAGTGTCTGCAGTATGACTGCCGATTACCCTTCTGTCCAAATTCAAAATGAGCTCATTTGTTTATCCACCATGTGGTGTACTGACCCTCTGATCTAAGAGCAGCTTGCTATCTGACGAACTTTATTTCATTTTGCCTTCAAACTGCATTCATCATACTGCTAAAATATCGGCCTTCATCAACAGACGGCAGTTTTACTGGAGCCGCCTGGGAAACAATTTCTGCCACGAGCTCGCCTCGCTGTTACAGTTTGTCTTCTAAAAAGTGCAACATTTTGATGAGATCCTTTCGACTTGGCAGTCTCGCTGTGCTGACATATTGGATCACTGGCGCCGCGGACAGATGAGCGCACAGAAAATGAACATTTATTTGAGACAGAGGTAAACAAGTTGCTCATAGCAAATAACTTGTTTGTTATATTAAGCAGGAGATGGAAGCTTCTCTCGGACACTGCTGGGAATTCAATACATTCGCGTGCTTGACACGGGGGGGGAGGGGCTTCAGGGAATAAATACTGGCGTTATTATTGTAATTCAGTTACCTCATTCAAATATTTAAATATCCGGTTTCTATTTGGACTCATAATAAACTTTGTCAGTGCTGAGTAGAGCAGAACAAAGTCAACACATGCCCGTCTGACTTGACTGATTGAAAAACTCTGACGATCATGCCACTGTTCCGTAGGTGGTCGTAATTCACAATACAAAGCCAGATCCAAGCCCCAAACAAAGCTGACATTAGTTTCATCCTAGCATCAGGTACTGATTCAAGCTGGTCCCTTTTCTGCTCGACCCCAATGCAAGCAGACAGTAACAGCCAAAAAGTTCAAAATACATTCCTCAATCAGCACTTCGTCACCATGTGAATTTTCCCTTGATAATAATAACCCACATGATGGAATGAGTCGAAATACAGTAGGTAACAGGTAGTTATGCTTTATTAACTCATTTACTCCCAATAATGTATAAATACGTTTTTTTTAATGTTCTAAGTGTACCAAAGACGTATTTATACGTTTTATTGGTTTTTATTTTTTTATGCTAGAGCATACAGAAGGCTTTGATGCAGCCTCTCAACTGCAAAGAACGGTTGCAGAAATGGTAGTTATTACACAAACGGCCAGCAGGTGGCAGCAGAGCAAAGGAGATCAACCAGGGCCATCTAGGAAAAAAGCTCAATTACTTACAATTTTAAATAGATTTGTGAAAACTGATGAAACTTAGCTCTCTTCTAATGCTAATTGCTGCAAAACGGAAACAAATATAAACATACTTTCTTTTTCCTGATGAAAGAAGAGACTTGAATCTTTCTTTTGATAGGCTTTTAGAGCAATAGAACACAATATTCTGTGGGCCTTGCAAAATCAGTCAAAATCCAGTAAAATGGCTGGGAATGAATGAGTTAATCAGCTAATGCTATACTAGATGTGACTGGTCATTCTGTGACTGGTCTCTCGAGAGCCTGCAGTCATGTTGGTTAATGGAAACTAAAATTAACAGGCCCTGAACAGTTCTGAGCTGATTCATAGTCAGCTGGTCTTGTAAGAAAGAGGAACATGTACCGCCAAAACCAGTCACTGAATGACTCTTGCATGACAACAGCACAGAACGACAACCGAACAAGTGGCCATTTATTTCAGCAGCACCATCGTGCCTTTGTAAAATATCATATTTGGTATTGGAGGCACTAAAATACATACTCTAATCACTAAAAATATATTATTTGGTATTTGATATACATTTCAATCTTGAGGGGACAAATGATGATGATACAGTATGCCCAGTCGAGGTCTCTAATTCACAACATTCACACAACACTGAATTGCATTGTAATGAGAAACTACGAGAACAAAGATCAGCCATTCATCAGAATCTGATCTTTATCGACCCATCACAGCTAAATGTGAATTACATATTTAGACAAGGTTCACAACCAAGCATTTTGACACATTTGTCTAATTCCACATTTGGCTATGAACAGCAGCGAGATAATCCCAGGATCATAGACTCAAAGTCAAAGGTTAATTGGAAAGCCGCCACAATAGAGGATAGCAGAAATAATGCTGGCCCTAATAGTTACTGCGACGCACGCTCAAATCATTTAAATGACTGCGATGCTCTCAGTTCACCTGCGTTCACTTCAGTACCGTGTTCTATGGCCTGCTTGCTTTATGTACCGAGACTTGGAGAAGAAGAAGAAATGCTGCAGTGCATACACGCAATCATGATGAGTTTTGGCTTTAGTTCAAACTCCAACAGGATCGACTTGGAGTGGTGTCAATGTTTCAATAGAAAATAAGGATTTTCATCCCCTACAAACGGTAAAAACGTCTTTGTTTTCTATTAAAGCCAAATAGAAAGCCTGATCATGGCCTCTGAACTCAATATTGGAAAATGAGTGTATAGGTGTTGAATCCAATGTTATATTAAAAATAATAATAAAATAAAATAATGAAATTCTTTTGTGCATTATCTGATAGCAAGATAATTTAATAAGCCGAGTCAAACTCCAAAAATCTTGCGAATAAGGTGAAATTAAGTCCTGGGCGTGACCTCTATAGATCTCAACTCAACTCAACTTTATTTATAAAGCGCTTTAAGAACAGGCGTTGCTGGTACATAAACATCAATTTTGCAGTAAACAAGAACAAAGCAAACATTGTGAAGTGCGAATACTTTTTTTTTACACAAGTAAATACATTTTACATCAGTGAATAAATAAGAAGTAGTGAATAAAGAGATATATAAATACATAAATAAGTGGACTAAACATCAAACTTATACACACCACAAAACACCAAGAACAACTCTCATGGTGATGAACATAATCATCCATTAGCTCAACAAATGATGAAGGAATCTGTCAGTTGTGTGGAATTAATTGCTGATTCATCATGTAATGGAGAACTTGATTTTGCTACATCCACCCCCAAACTGAAATTGCACACCCCCAAACTCTAGAGGTGGAGGTTGTGGAGATTTGTGCATCCTATCGTCGGTGCTTACCTACCCGATTATTTCACAGCGCACCAATTAGCTCCATTAAAAAATAAAATATGTAAAAAAAAAATTTAAAAAAAAAAAAAGACAGTGACCCTGCTGAGGATATATCAGTGAAAGTCTCCAGTCATGGAGTACTCATATTAACATAATTAGTCATTAGTAACTATAATAGCGATATTTTATTCCGTCTCGATTTGAATTTCTGTATCGTAATGACCTTTTTTTTTTTTTTTTTTTTTTTAATCCTGCAATGTGATGAGTTTGCTCAGAGGTATGGGTCCTTTTTGCGCATAATATTGCAATGATGATGAGATGTGCTCCCGACGCTCGGTCGGATGTAGCCCGCTGCGGGCTATGGAACGCACTCAAAATCCTTCTTCTATCAGACAACGCAATCCGTTTAAATTAGATTCGTCTGGCTGTCATAACAGATGATGTCGTACAGATCTCGGAACTTTGATGTGGACAGCCAAGCATGTGGCAATAACATTTTTTAAACCCAAATGCGTGGATGCAAACAGGCGTCGTATTTTCTGTACGCCTCTTAGTGGAGTCTCGCATGGTCGTGATAGAAATCTGGTAGGTGCGATAAATCCGGTGCGGGACATGCTATCGTGCAGTTCCAATTAACTCTGGTAAATGACTTGTTTATCATCTCAATGCTCACTGCAGTCGCACTGAACCAGCAAATAATCGGAAGGACAACGCGGTGAGAGAAGACATATTGTTGGCATATTTTCCATTAGCGCTACTTTGAAAGTTATACAACAGAATGCCAGACCTACAGGGAATACCTCAAGTCCAAAATTAGCATCAGAGAGTGACAATAATTAGGGCTAACTGCCTAATATAACGGCGAGCTGTGACGTGGGGCCCCGGAGAGGTCAAAGTGCTCCATCAGCTTCATCTGGCCACATTTTCAGAAGCGTCTCCAGCAGGGCCGCATGAAGTTGCGAGCCGTCCACAGTGATTACATGGTGATGAGTGCATCGCTTGAAATGTGCCTGTTTAATGCCGCCGGGCATGAACAGGGAAATCAATGAAGCAGTGGACAGAACAGGCTTGTTTGCTGTTCGCCCATACATCCTCACGAGAGTTGCTATTCACTCCCATTAATGAAGACAAACAGAAATAATATGGACAAGCAATAGAGCCAGATTACACAACGTTCGGATGGAAATAAGGGGACTCGCTTCTGATTACTTCAAGGTGACTGACCCCCGCTGAGAAAGAAAGTGCAATCATTTACTTAGGTTGGGTAAAACTTCACAACGTGTTTGTGATAGTTGCAAAGTATTTCATTTCACCAGCCCGATTTGATACGCAAAATCAGTTTAAGATATGTCAAATGTGACAGCAGTCAGAAGATTTTGTACAGTGCAAAGGTTTCGTATTTTTAGGTAGGATATGCCTGAATTAACGTCGCATTGCTGGGCAATAAATTGAATGAATTCGATTAATCGTCATTTTGCTAAATCGTGAAATTGAATTTTGTCTTCTGCATTATTAACTCATTCACTCGCCGTCATTTTCACATTTCGCAATCCCGTTCGCTCCCGGCTGTTTTACTGGATTTTGACTGATTTTGCAAGGTCCACAGAATATTGTGTTCTATTTCTATAAAAACATGGAACCTATCAAAAGAAAGATTAAAGTCTCTTCTTTCATCAGGAAAAAAAATATATTTCTATCTGTTTCCGTTTTGCAGCAATTAGCATTAGAAGAGAGCTCAGTTTTCACAAATCTATTTAAAATTGCAAAGTAATTTAGCTTTTTCTCTAGATGGCCCTGGCTGATCTCATTGCTCTGCTGCCACCTGCTGGCCGTTTGCGTAATAACTACCATTTCTGCAACCGTTCTTTGCAGTTGAGAGGCTGCGTCAAAGCCTTCTGTAGCAAATGAGTTAAGAGCTATTATTCTTATGTTTTTTTTTTTTTTTTTTTTTTTACATCCAAATGTTATTGTGTGTTGGTTACTACTTTGAATTGTGGAATTTAAGCACAAACTATGAATGTTAAGTTTATGTTAAAACTAGAATTTAGAATCAGTATACATTATTATTGTCTGAACATTTTGCACAGGAATTATTTTTGAATAAATAAAACCTTGAATTAAATGTTTGTTCGTTTATTAGATCGATTAAAATCGGAATCGTCCTGGATGACTGGGAAAAAAAAATAAAAAATCGCCCAGCCATACATCGTACTAAAATGTACATAGGTGGCCACCAAATAGCTCGACATAACATCCAAAATGTTAGATTGGTAAAATATAAAAATCAAACAAAACAGTTGCTAGTTACTAACTACTAAGAAATAACTCCGAAACCAAAACAAATCTTAATATTTTAAAGACTGTTAAATCATTTTAATGTTAGAAGTTGAATACCACCTTTTAAACACTATTAAAACTGCATTAATAATTAAAATCAGACAAAAAACGCAACTATCATGCTTCCAACTGGCTAGCTGCCAAATATGTATACACAAGGTAGAGTTTTATTTATCTGCAAAGCAACTTTCATCATTAAAGTTAAGAGTGTTTAAAGACTGTTTTAATGTTTTAACATAAAATAGGGCCTTAAAAGTGAAACACCCGAAAAAAAGATGGTATTTAAAAAAAAATAAAAAAAAACTGCTTCAAAGGCCAGCTAGATTAGATTTTCTTTTTAAACTCTGAAAAAAATGAGAGTGAGTGTTCAAGGTTCAGCTTTATGTCTGACACATTCCAGTCAGAAACCTCCTTATCCAAACAATGACACATTGTTCATTCAACAAAACTAAATAAAATTGTGCTGAGTCCCTGCTACCCTATAATACAAAAGCAATGATTTGCTTCCAATCAATAGATAATGTGCTGACCCTGAAACAAAATAATGACCCGGTGGTCAATAGTCAACTTCATTCCAAAATAACCAACTCCAAAGTAGTGAATAGCGCAGAACTGAGAAACCACAATCGCTTTTAATCACTAATTTGAGCCCTACAGTGTAATCGTTTCACTCTATTACTCATATGACTGCTGGAACAATAACCAGTGATTATCGTTTTAATTATGAAACGTGTTTTCCAGTTGCTCCCCAGGTCAGTCAGGAGAATTAGGTGGCACTGCCATAAAGAATATTCATTTCAAACAAGGCACATTAGTCAGCACGGCACAGCTAACCAACGATTTTCTTTCATAACCAACAATTGGAAGGTTTCGTCATGTTGCCAAGAAATTGTAACAATTTAAAGTAGTTTACAATAGCCACATAATCGGAAATAAATGAATATGGTTTGCGTTGGTATGAGAACAATAGCACTTAGTGATCATCACAGTAGGTAATGAATTTGACATTTTTTATTATCATTTGCAGGTTGTGCCTCCCACTTCACAACAATGAGGTGCAAGCTTGCACTACAAATATTAAAATCAACAATAAGCTATCTGATACGTCATATCCGACCAGGCATCTTTAGGCATTGTTAGGGTCAATTTAAACGTGCAGGGAAAGACACATACAGTAATAAATAAATAAATAAATAAATAAATAAATAAATAAATAAATAAATAAATAAATAAATAAATAAAATCGGATATTGCCGTTGGATTGAAGGTGGACCTACAATGTAAGTGGCCAAAGAGAACTGCCGCCTCAAAATTGAACAACGTCACTGACAAGTTGCATAACAGCCAAATGAAAACATAATTTTAGACATTTTAGCCCGATTTTGATGTGAAACAAACTGTATTGACAATTGACAAACATCCAGGCATAAAACAACCACAAAACTGCCTTGGCAAAGTCTGCTTGCTTAATGCTGTGCTGTAAACAAATATAATAAGCACATGAATATCATATATTCTTAATTCTATTCATTCTATTCTAGTCATTTAGCTATGAAACTCTTCTTTATCTGTGTCTGTATATCTGGATTATCCTGCCCCCTGGTGGCTAAGGCGCATACACCGAAAGAAGCACTACTTTGAAATGTAGTTCGTTCAGTGTTATTTGACAGGATTATGTCATCTTAATGGCATAATTATTGTGTAAATGACAGCATTCCTATCCATATAACTAATTATGATTGATTATGATGATAGTAATGATATGATAACTACGGTAGGAATGTTTTCGTTTTAAAGTGACTTGGATACTTAAGTAATATAAATATAGAAATGAACATTTCTACGTTCTTTATCGTTGTGGCACTTGTTAGCTACACGTCTTACGTCAGTTGGTATCCCCTTGACCGAAAACAAAAAAAAACAAAAAAAAAAAAACACGGGACATAAAATGTACTCAATGATTTGCAGGACAGATGAATGCATGCATTCGGAACGGGACAGCTGGCTCAACCCATGTGCGGTTAATCCTCTCATCGTGTTCTATTTACTGGTTTGTGGGGGTTTAACATGAAGCCAAAAATGGGCATGCATGTTTTTTTTCTTTTCTTTCTTTTCCTCTGCCTTAACAACATACTGTGGAAGTGGAACACAAGCACAGCCCAAAAATAACGCAGGCTGAGCGTTTTAAAAGGGGGCTGGTGAGGTAAGGTCACCGAGCTAAATGGCTCGAGAAAAACTGCGGATTTGAACTCACCTGATGCGGAGAGCCGTCGAAGACGCTGGAGTCCGATAAAAGACAGCCTTCAGTGAGCTAAACAAATGAATCAATAAAAATAAGAAAGCTAAAAAAATAAAAATCCCACACTGCTTCTGCTGCTGCTCGCGAATATCTACGGTTCCTTCATCACAGTTTTTGCTGCGGAAGAGTTGTTTTTTTTTTTTGCGGGATGCTGGGCCAGTGACAACCAGTCACCCTCAGCTCACAGCAAAGCGGAACAGCTATGTGTCCTCCATGTAAAGATTTAAATCTCAAGACGGCTCATTCTGCCTCATTAAGAGTAGCGGGACTTGATTGCAGCGACACACGCGCGATCACGGCCATAGCCGGAGCTGGCAAAAGCGTGACGAACTCGGCTCCATATGCAAAAAATAAAAAAAAATCCCTTCGACGTCTCCTGTTGCGTGTCCGTACATGTAATCTTCCACGGAGGTATTTTGTTGTCGTCCCCGCTCCAGATTGTGCCCGAGTTTTCGGCCTCAACACAGCAGCTCTTTCTTCCTGCCAGGCAGTCAGCAGCCAATCACAGGCAGGCGGCGGCAGAGGGAGGCGACAATTGCAGAAGTGGAGTTGCAGGATTGGAGTGTGGACTTGGAACAGCGCGCACGGGACCGGAAATGCTGTTTATCTTGAGGTTGTTTCTACTGTACACAATCCTCACTCCAAAGTACACTATTGTACATGTCAGTGTCACATATAGAAAGGACAGCAGCAACACTCTGGCTGGCTGTCTATCTATCTATCTATCTATCTATCCATCTACCATCCATCCATCCACCCATCCATCCATGCAAACATCCATCCATCCAAATATGCAAACATTCATGCATCCATCCATCCATGCATCCATCCATCCATCCATCCATCCACATATGCAAACATCCACCCATCCATCCATCCATACATCCATGCAAACATCCATCCATCCATCCATGCAAACATCCATCCATCCATCCATCCACCCACCCATCCATCCATCCATCCATCCATCCATCCATCCATCCATCCATACATACATACATGCAAACATCCATGCATCCATCCATCCATCCATCCATCCATCCATCCATCCATCCATCCATCCATCCATCCATCCATCCACATATGCAAACATCCACCCATCCATCCATCCATCCATACATCCATGCAAACATCCATCCATCCATCCATCCATCCATCCATCCATCCACATATGCAAACATCCACCCATCCATCCATCCATCCATACATCCATGCAAACATCCATCCATGCAAACATCCATCCATCCATCCACCCATCCATCCATGCAAACATCCACCCATCCATCCAAATATGCAAACATTCATGCATCCATCCATCCATGCATCCATCCATCCATCCATCCATCCATACATACATGCAAACATCCATGCATCCATCCATCCATGCATCCATCCATCCATCCATCCATCCATCCATCCATCCATCCACATATGCAAACATCCACCCATCCATCCATCCATCCATCCACCCATCCATCCATGCAAACATCCACCCATCCATCCAAATATGCAAACATCCACCCATCCATCCAAATATGCAAACATCCACCCATCCATCCAAATATGCAAACATCCACCCATCCATCCATCCATCCATCCATGCAAACATCCATCCATCCATCCATGCAAAGATACATCCATCCATCCACCCATCCATCCACCCATCCATCCATCCTTCATCATCCATCCAAATATGCAAACATCCATCCATCCATCCATCCATTTATCCATATATGCAAACATCCACCCATCCATCCAAACATGCAAACATCCATCCATCCATCCATCCATCCATGCAAACGTCCATCCAAACATGCAAACATCCACCCATCCATCCATCCATCCATCCATCCATCCGTCCAAAAAATCATCTGAAAAAAAAAAGGTATAAAATATCCCTAGTTATGACAGTAATGTAGAAACATATCTTCCTGTTTTGATGGCCATACCTCAACAAATAATCAAAGCACGACAATGCTAATAGAGTCCAATAGTAGCACTCTGCAAAGGCGATAACATGCATGTACATATCGATTCCATTTCCAGCGACTGCAGATATATATGCAATATGCCCAATTGTTGTCAGGAACGCCCCAGGTGCTTTATTCCCGCATTGTCACAGTCAGCATCTCGCAAATGGAAAGTTTGAACCCCCGCAAATATTATGTAATGTAGCACGCTTGAGTAAGACGCCAACCCCCCAAGTGATTCCTCATGCTGCACCATCAGTGTATGAATGAGACCTGTATTTGTTTCCATGGCAGCGTACACTATTAGGACTGCGTTAATGCATAAACGAGGAGGCAGCATTGGAAAATCTGTGAATACCGTGAAGGTAGAAACACATTGTATGAATGCGCTCCATTTACCATTTCAATGGAAGTCCATTTCAAAGGTGTCATTTACAGCATTTTTTTCTCTATTAAAAGCAATTCTCAGGTGTCTCAATTTCGTTAAAACCCACCAAGGACCGAGAATTACAGGACACTTTACATTTACACACTATATATACACTGTATGTGGCACGTTATGTAAAAGTAAGAGTGGCATGAAAGTGCAGGACGACTCGCTTAGACACATTTCAGAAATGACATAAAAAAAAAAAAAAAAGCCAACCATTTATATAGATGCCGTTAAAAATAGATTTCCATTAAAAGTCCCCTACCATGTATCTTTGCTTCAAACCAAAAAAGCGGCAAGGTGCAGAACACCTTTGATGTATTTTGATCATATTCCGCTTTAGTATTAAACGACTATTTCCACCTTCTTGCCAGCAACATCTATTGCCACTGATTTCAAATATTAACTCTGAAATTGCATATTGAAGTTTATGACTCTTCCCCATATTTACTGTATATATTATTCTTTTTGTATATTTACTGACAGCGAGTTGAGTTCACTGATGGTCTTCCATGAATATTAATAATTCATATCAAGACCAATGAGTCATTTCATTCGAATGTAGCATCCTGTTCTGGTAAATTTCCTGTTAATTTACATGTACTGCACCACCCTGTACCTGGCAGGCTTTTGTTCCATCTTTTCTCACCTATGATGAAAAACATGTTGACATTCTTGCCTTTCTACTCGCCAGTGATATGATGAAAGTGTCATATTAGACACAGTAGGAGAGAGAGAGAGAAAAAAAAAAGTGATGAGTGACGCTCCAGCCAAATGTATCTGAAATGCGATTACAGCACCATGGCCGTAATTAGCTAACACACAAAGGACGCTGAAATGTGACCCCGAGTGTTAAGACACTGATATGAGTGCACGCTTGGATTCATTTATGCTTCTGTCATCATATTCTGTCATCAGTTCTGCTAAAGGCACTGAGGCATAATTATACTTTCCTTTTTCTCCTGCAAAAAATACATCTGCTCAAAAAGAATATGCCACAGATAATTGGACTTGGGGAAAAGAAAAAAAAAAAAAAGCACAACGGATATTAACATTATTAAGTAATTACCGAATGTTTAAACTTTTCTCAAGTTGGAGTAATTTGTGTTTATTATGTGCTTGTGAATCTTAAAATAGTATTTTTTTTTTAAATTATTATTATTATTATTATTTTTAAATGCATTATTTTGCTTACTATGTAGTGGCAAAACTGAGGATTGCTGAGTATGTGGAACACATCTCCAGTATGGAAGGTGAATGTTTTGTTTCAAACTGATACAGTATTCCATTCTAAGTGTGGTACCACTAGTGGTACGCCAGCTCCCTCTAGTGGTATGTGAAAGAATCACTAAGTACTTGTTCAGTTGTATTTAACTTTTAAGTGCAAAACATTTTGATTTATGCTTTAAGAATGTTTATGGTTTTATTTAGGTATAATTTTTGTGTAGTACATTTTAACTTGGAGGGAAGAACTTCTGTACTGCTCTGTACAATAGTTGAATTGCAAAAAAAAAAAAAAACATGCTGAGTATTTTCAATCCAATGCATGATAAGACTTTACTGACCTAAAAAAATGATCATTGTTCACTCTGCTTCATTTATCCTTTCCTCCTTCCTCTCTTTAGTTTTTCCTCTGGTCTCTTGAGCTCTCCTTAATTTGTTGGAATTTAGAGGTTTCTGGGGTTGGCGTAAGACTCTGGTTTTGTAACCATGTGGATGGCAGGAGGTGTTTAGTTGGTGCTGGATTTCACTTTGATTTATCTTTCTTTTCTTTGACTTTTCCTCTGGTCTCCTGACCTTCTGAACCTCAAGACTCTGACGAGACTCTGAAGTATCCGGTTAAGGAGAAGGGTAATGGGATTTTTATTAGGTTTTAGGTGAATTAATGAGTACAAATTGACAAAAATTCACACACACGCACGCACGCACACAAACGCAAAAAAAATAAAAAAATAGAGAGAGCAATGATGATAAGATGTTGAATCGGTAAGACTGCCAAATTAACAATTCTGAGCTCTCTCTTAAAAAAACAAAACAATATATATATATATATATATCATTGTTGGATTTAAATATTGTCACTAGTGAAGTTGTCTGAAGTCAAAAGTGCAGCTTTCTATTGAACTTTAATGAACCAAACAGTTCCCCTCGTCATGGTTTTAATCCCCATTCATTTTATTCCCACCTTTGATCAATTAACACACGCTTTGTTTTCCCACTCTCTTGGGATTGTATCACGTTCCAGCACGGACCAAATGTAACTTCACTTGGGCAAGGTTGAAACAAACGCTTGGTTACCGTGGGAAACGCACTATTTCGGGAAGATTTCATCGAGTGTGAGAGGGTTTCCGCATCATCTGCGCATGTGGGGCAATGACCTCGAAGTGCAGGCAGGAGGATCAGTGGTAAGTGGCTGCAGAGCCAACCTTAAAAGCTCCAAAGTTGGCTAACGAACTCAGGTCTCTCTCGCTCGCTCTCTTTTATTTATTTTTATTTTGTTGTTGTGGAGTCACCGAGAATCAGAAGGACATTTTTACTGCATGAGATTAAAAGAACTTGTTTTGGTACGTTCTGACTAGGGTTGCCAACTGTCTCGTATTATCCGGGACGCCACGAATTTTGGGCTAAATTGTTATGTCCCAGACGGGACCTCAAAAGTCCCGTAAAATAATTCTCAATTCTTACACTAAATGCAGCAAACGACATCTTTGCCATTTTTGGACCACGGCTGCTCCCGTAGGTTGACAAGTGACAAGGAAGTTGCTCGTAGCCAATAAAATGAGTCGCTGGGTGTGACGTTATGTGGAGATCTTGCAAGGTAAGAGAGGCAACTCGACACTTCCTGGTTTCGTCACAGCTTCATGTCGCCTACACTCTAAACGCCGATCTTAACACGGCGGCTGTGAACGTATCAGCGGGAGCAATACAAGATGTATTCTCGTACTATTTATGAACAAGTACTGCACGAATTTAGCTTGCTGGCAAGTTTCGCAATCAGCGCTGAACACAGCAAACAGCACTCTACAGGTCGGGATGAGAAAGTTGGCTACCCTAGTTCTGACATTTATCATAAACATAAAGCAGAGTACACGTGCCGATAATCATGCTTTAAAAAAAATTTCACCACACTCTATATTGGATTAATTGTGTTTTTTCTAAATCGGCTAATGTGCTTGTATGTTAAAATCATGTCATGGCAGTTAAGATACCAGGGAACAGTTTGAAATTGTGAAAAAAAATGCAAATACCGTATGTCTCCTTGGCATTTAGTTAAACCACATCGAGTATAAAATTAGCGGTAATTTATTATGTCTTAACTCCTGATGTCTGGATGTTTCATTTCAGTTGTTTTTGACCTCTGACTGCTCTTTGGTGATAAGTTCACATATGACGTCGAACCGTTTTGCGACAAACGATAGGCACACTGGACAAAGTCACAGCTGGAACGCAGAGCCGAGGGATGCGCAAAATGAGATGGCTTGATAGAAGCTAATTCTATTAGTGTTCATTATCAGGGAACACAATGAGTGGAGACACACAGGTGATATATTACAGTAAACTAATGAGGCATCGCTAGATTGCTGCAATGATTATGTTGAGATCAAGCAGAGTCACAAACGTGACAAAACCAGTTTTGTTTTTTTTGGGGTTTTTTTCAACTTTGAAACTGGATATGTCGACTGAACAATAATAGAAGAGGGGATTTTCACAAAAAGTTGAAAAATGATATGGTCTCTCTGTATTGCAGATTTGGGTGGGTCTGGAAGTCACGAGTACAAGAGACCTGTTCTGTAGTCGGCCATATAGAAGTTGCTGCACATGCTCCAGTAGCAAACACATTATGTGGGTGAGGGGGTTCCTTCACACAGGCGTCCGATGAGCACTGCGAGTACAAGGCGCACGTGGGGGGGGGGCTGTGTTTAGAGCGCGGAAGCTGCCTCTCGGTGGAATTCTAAGTGTCTGCCTTCTTGTGGGCCCAAATACAAACCTGATGGTGAAGTGAACGGGGAGTTTGGGGGCAAACAGGAAACACTTACTCTGGAAGTGGAAGCGAGGCGTAAAAGAACGATGAAGAGCTAATCGGACCAATGGATGGTTAAAAGAGCAAGGAGGAAGAAGAAGAAGATGGTCAAACTAGAAAACGGAAAGGCGAACGTGCCAGATCGTACCAGAGGGGGTTGACTGAACAAGCTGGCATTGTTTTGGAGTGAAGATGCTGCCGGATGATGATAAGTGATGGCAGACTGTCAGGAGGAAGCAGGGCAGGTTTTTGGGGGAGTAAAACAGACTGTGATGAATGATCGTAGAATTGTATCATCAGCTCTCTGCTTCCTCAGTTTGAAGAAAAGTGCTGGGAGCTGGCAGATTTAAGGTGGGTGCTCGCAATGGTAATGGATGAATGTGGAGCCGCACAATCGCAATCGTGCGGTGTCTTCGACAAAACCTGACAGAGGGAAAAGTGAAGTGGAGGCAGGACAAATCCCTGGGGTGCTCCCAGGATTTCTGCCTTTCAGGAAGCTGGTAATCCACTGGCATAAAACAGGAGAAACACTGAGCCAAGAGAAGATTACCACTCGGATGTAAGATTGCTATTTGGGTATTGTAGGTCCCTGCACTGTCAAGGTGTTTCCTTCCGGATGTAGTGCGGCCCCTCGCTGGTCCCATCAATACACACAACAGGACTCATGAAAACGGAGAGAGGAAAGGACAGAAGATCTTTGAGCTTTGGCAGAATGTGGTAAAGCACACACAGGCTGTCTAGGGAATGTTTGACGATGGGAAGACTTAACAGTGTTTACTGGAATATCCTGGTTTATGTTTAGTATAAGTGTGAAAGCAGCTGCTGTGTTAGTGGGAAGAGCTTGCGCACACTGTACTACCCTCCTCCTCCTCCTCCTCCTCCTCCTCCTCCTCCTCTTCCTCCAGGGAATAAATGACAGAAAGATAACTCTACTGCATCAATATGAAAATATTGCTACGCCAGTTAACAATATGCAGCTTACTTGAAACGGTTTGGTCGATCAGAAGAAATGAAAATAAAATAAACACGATTGTCTGCAACAAGAGCATCAAAAACGACTCCTGCCTTGACAAAACACATTTACAACTGTTTCGATTAGGTTTGTTTTGGTATCATGACTTTGATACTTTCTGCAGCAGGATTTGATTACGTATGAAGCTAAATGTCAATTTCAGTGTTTATGCTAAAATACAAAACTGATGTGTTAACAATGATATACTGTACATATTAGGGCTGAGTTTAAAAACTGAATAATCGATATCGAATCAATTTTCCTTTGAGCGTGATAACGAGTCATAAAACTGAATCAATTACTATATCTCTTTTCCCATAAATTGACAAAAAACAATTTTAAAGGTCAAATTATTTTGCATTTTGAAATTTACTGTTCACAACATAAATGTAAAAGTATTTTCTTACATTTATCAAAGACCTGACATTGCACTTTGACAATTCAGAATGTTTTGTTTATATTTACAATTATTGAATTTCAATTATTTAAACATTTTCATCTCATCCATGCTGATGTCAATGTTTGCGTAACACTTAAGTGATTATAACACGTGATTTTCATTAATAAATAAATCATTTAACCAGTTACCGCCTCTGCAAAATTTTATTTGGAATTTAATGTTTGTGGTGATTTTTTTTTTTTTTTCTTATCATGTCCTTGATATTTAAGAAGACTTGATGTTCCATTATGATCAGATTGAACTAAGTGAATCGAATGGGGAAAAAAATAAAACAAACTGAATTCGAATCGATTGATGAAATTTGAATCAATACCCAGTCCTAGTACATATAAAATGTGAACGTAACAATGGAATATACACATGCATAAATAAATATAATCAATAACAAGTAAAACTAACTAACTAACTAACTAACTAACTAAGGTATGAATGGTCAGTGTTTAGGTAGCATTGTACTGTACATGAAGCTGCTAGTCTGCTGTTCTGACTGATGTTTAAAGAAAGAAAATTGCCACTGCCTTCTGTAGTTATTTCGCTATAAATCATCTAGTTGCATATGTCAGTGTAAGTCGATGCTGCGGTCACACTGTACATACGCGCTCTTTTTCAAGATTCCCTCTGATCCGCCAGAAGTCAACAAGGACAGAGGTGCCGAACGACAGATCCCACTTAAGTCTCGGCAGTCGACGCAGACCTCTCCACAGTTCTCAGCATGCTCTGCCTCTAATGCCGAGACGAGGCTACTTAAGAGGCGAGCCTTCGTCAAGTGGGCTAACGCTGTGCCATGCCAACGCGACAGCGGCAGAAGCACGTTGCGTCACTGTCTTGGCTCTCGCTGCGAGTGTCGGTTGTCTTCGAGTGTCTGCGCCGAATGTCTCTGGAGCAACCGACCTTAAAATAGAACCGGGGACAATCACCTCGGATATTGACGCTACACCGGAGAACTAGTAGTTAAAGTGCCTGATATCAATCATTGTCACCATAGCCTATACATTTATATTGCGTCCATAAAAGGCAAACTGTGCTCCAACAACACCAAACACTGAACCGTTGATCAATTTGCGACAGTGGGGAAGAACCATTATAGTTAACCCCTGAGGGGAAACGCCGCTTACATGTGCTGTGTCAAATCTAAACACTCATGCACAGCATATTCCTTAACTGGAGTGCCCCAACTTATGCACATTTTGTAAAACAAACAAACAAACAAACAAACAAACGAACAAAAACAATTTGCTGTAGTTGTAGGTGCACTTCAGTTTTGTCATGTGCTGAAGGTTGGATCCCAAAGCGCAGACACAAATAAGATTTTAACTACTTATTCACATCGAGAGACGTGGAACAAACTTGACTAGACGAGAAACAAAGAGAGTTGCACAGAGAGACAGTGGTAATAATCCGACAAACACAAACGCTTCTCGGAACGCTACTACAGACAGTGAATCGATCTGATTGGTTGTGACTAAGTAAAGGATTAAAGATTGCCATCACAAAGCTCATGACATCACAGAGCATAAAACCAGTTGAAACATCACATAGCGTTTTTCCAATTGAAACCAGATGATGGTTACATTAGTTCAAAACAGACACTTGACCTCGCGGTCGTGAACCCAAACTTAACAGGTCATGAACTCAAACTTAACCCTGGCGTGACCCCAGACATGACAAGTTTAACTCCATACAATGCTACATTTCGCTAAAAATGTGCGTAGTTGGATGTTATCAAGTTTAACAAGTCCACTCCGTCATCATAATGAAATATAAATGAGTAGAAAATCCTTTCAGTAATTCAAAATACATTTGTTAGACATTTTGCTTGCTAATTGAATCACGTTGCTCAACGCAGGTGCACCATGTGTTCATGCTAATGTTCGTCAAAAACGTCCACCCTGCCATCGTCCACCATTTCAGGCAGCACAAATTTGTGTGTACATTGTCCGCCTGCAGTCCATTTTTAAAAAGTGTGGGAGTTTGACCAATGCTGACTCATCCAGCAATCCGTTGCGAGCATTTTCGCGTGTGGGCTTCAGTCAGAGCCCGCGGCGTGGGATGAGTCGAGTCATTGAACAGATGTATAGCGAGGAATGGATCCTCCGGGAGTTTGGTTTGTTGGTGTCACTTGACCCGAGATGGTTGATTTTGACGATGTTGTGCTGCTAGCCTGGAGAGACTGCAAGGGTTAGCTACTAGCCCCTTCAGTCGCTAGCAGCTTGGGAGCTAGCGGCGATTCCGTAAAAGCTTAGAAGTATCCATCCAAGAAGGAGTGTATTCTTGACTGCTACGTTTAAACGGTAGTGAACTGGAAAGTTACAGAAAGCTGCTTTAATTCTCCATTTTGTTTTTATGCTTATAACTGGAATTGATTAATCAAATGTATTTTGTTTATCATTTCAAGCAATCTGCTTCTACACTTTCATGTGAGGACATTAATATTGCTGCGGCAAGACTAGAATGTACAATAAGTGTCTTAAATGAATAAACGCTGTTATGATTGCATTTTCCAGATGCTGTTGATAGCGGGAGGACGAATTGCCCACCGGGTAACATATTGCCACACAAAATGAGAAATGTGCTGCTATAAACAATGCTGACTGTTGGTTAAGCATATGTCTCACGAACAAATGAGCTCTAATGAGCACGGTAGCAATTTTGAACTCGGTGGCCGTTTTGCTCTTTCGCTTCGGGGCCAAAGTTGTCGCAAAGTTGATGATGAGGAGAAAGTGATGTTCATTCACCCTGAGTGTGAATGCCAAAAATGTGTCGTTGGTAATTGAGGGCACAGAGGACAAGGGACGGCGGGGTCGGTGCAATGGGAGGGTTTCATCTTGATCCTGGGTGCACATATAAATTTATTAGCCAATGTTCATTTCAGGGTTGTGAAAGACGAGGCCGGTGGAGTTGCGGTAAAAAGTTGAGGTCCCCTACATCATCATCTTGAAATTATTATGTGTTTAACGGCGCGTGGACCTACGCCAAGCCCGATATAAAAAAAAAAAAAAAAAAAAAAACAGCAGCACTTGCTTTTACATCTGGATGGTGATAGTTCTTGCCAGATTATGAAAGGTGGATACAGTACAGTACTTGAGGCTTCCTGGGGTGTGGAAAACCTCAACGGGTCTGTTTGGCGTGATAACAGCTGAGGCAATGCGGTTCTCCGTGTCAGATAAAAGGTTTAGGGAGCTGTTCTGGTGATGCACGCCCATACGACACACACTATATCCAGCTTATCGCTGATTAATGCCAAAGTCTTTATCGAGGCTCTGGATGCTGACTTCTTCTGATCACATTTTATTCCACAGCATACCTGGACACGGTTCCATTTTGTATCATTTTATTTGACAAATTTATATCGTGCGTCTAAGTGAAATAGGCAGATAAATGTTTGCATTGTGTGTGATGTTGGATGTTGATGGACAGAGACATTTGCATGATATGTTTCTTTCAAAAGTTGGAAAAGCCAGCAAGGCCAGCACAGTTGAATAACATCGTAGCAGTTCAATATATTGATCTTTTTTCCACACAAGTGGAAGTGAAATGATTCATATCATTCGCTGGCGAACGAGAAGGCTTGAATAACAATGTCAGAGTATGACAAATAGCAGAAATTATGCAGAAATAAGTAAGACGGAGCTGCTGTCATGATAGCACATCATGCGATCCGATCTTTGTTGTCTTGCTCTTGAACGTCTCGACTTGCATGCTGGATTTCACCCAGATCAAAAGTAGGTTAGAAATCTTACATGGGTACGAACAGTAATGTGTATGTGTATGCAATAATACTGTATAAAGGTCATTATTCAACAATTATATATATGTAGAGCTGCTCGATTGTGAAGAAAATATTAATCACGATTAATTCGGTAATAATTGAAATCACGATTGGGACGATCATTTGTTTTTTGGTGCAAAGGAAGAAAATGTTAAAATGTAAAAAATATTAAGACAAATAAATCTCTGAAACACTATTAAATTATGCTAGTTTCTGTCTTTCTTTCTTTATTTATTTTACGATCATTTTTACGTGCCAGATCATGCATACTATATGCCCACGTCAACCTCTGAAAATATATGTTTTAACTCATTCACTGCCATTGACGGAAAAAGACGTCAAATGATTTTTTGCTGGTCTGGCAATGAATGTGTTAATAAATAACTTAAAAAAAAATAAATCAAAGTGGCCCTTGCAGCTTTCTATTTTTCTGTATGTGGCTCTCAGAGGAAAAAAATTGGACACCCCTGCTGTACATTATATCAACACTTTATAATTGCTTCATTGATTTTTACCATGTTTAACTCGTTCACTGCCATTGACGGAAAGAGACATCAAATGATGCATTTTTTGCTGGTCTGGCAATGAATGTGTTAAAAATGATCACACCAATAATTTGTATTTTATGAATGAATGACATCGTCGTCGTCCTGTCTGCTCTGTGCATCTTAATGGTGCAAAATGAGGAACCTCTCGGTCCAACCTCACTTTCTGATAATGTAATTTTTCTCGCAACTGTTACTATACTACAATTTTCCTTGGCGCAAATCCATTGCCATGTGTGGTAAATCTTGCGCAAATTTGCTCCCATCTGTCAGTTTTGTGGGCATGTTTGCGCCGGTATATGATTAGAGCAATTCCCTTCGTGAATAGGTGGTTAACTGGGAGCAGACTGCGGGTGAAGTTGTGGAGCAATATTTCGCACTATTAGCGGACGCTTAGTGAATCCACCCCATTGTATTTAAAATGCTATTTAAAAGTTTATGTGAATTAATTTCAGGATTTTCCATCTAACTTCTCAAACAGCAGGGGCGCTCCCTTGTGAGGAAACTGACGCTCACACTCGTGTTTGCCTCATATTAAAGCAAATAAAATGTGCCAAACTGTGAAATCCCCATCGGGCTCGATAACAGGAGAAGGAAGAATTTGCTCGGGCATTCTCTGGATGATGAAAACAGATGCTCGTTTCCCTCCCCACTGAGCTCGCTCTGTTTCAGCCGTCTCCAGTGGGTTGCAGGGGGGGCGAAGGGAGGGGGGGGGGGGGAGTCGAGCAGCCCTGCAGGACAACTGCTCGGACCGACTGGTGCATTGGCTTCTGCTCTCATATGGTGTAAATGAAATATTACCTTGCATCAGATTAAAAAAAATAATAAAAAATCACACTGTCTTAAAAAGGATGGGAAAAGAATGTAATGGTGGAATGGTGCATTCTAGCTTCGCTGTAAACGGTTCTGCAAATAAATCAATTAGCCCTAATGAGACCTCGAGGGAGGCACTCCTGTACAATTCGTAATTTTTTATTTTTTTAAAGGGACTTATGCTGCTTGATTGTAACTTTTTTTTTTTTTTTTTTTTAAGAAGAATTAGCATTCAGGGCTTCTAGCATTCGTTACCATGACAACCAGAGGTGGAGCTGGGAAATGCAACCAAATTGTGTGACGGGACTGGGAAAAAAAAAATGAGATAATAAACCGCTGTAAATTTAAGAAATTCTTCACAGAGGATAAAGAATACATCCCTATGAAAATGTCTAGCCGCATGTTTTGCAAGTTTGTGTTCAAATATCTGTTGCTTAAATTGTTAGACCACTATGAGACGGATGCTATTCGTTATCCTTTCTCTGACATTTTGCATTATTTGCTTGCATTAAGCGAAGCAGACTTTTTTTTAGGCAAGGTATAACTTTCTTTGTTTCATGTTTCATTTAATACTAAACTGATGATCAGAAGCATAACAAATATATATATATATATATATATATATATATATATATATATATATATATATATATATATATATAGAGAGAGAGAGAGAGAGATTTACGTAATTGTGATATTTGAATTCTTAATATTTAAAATATACAAAAACATCTGCATCAAGTTCTGCTTGCCCTGGGGACCAGCAGCTCAGAATTCATATCCCTCTCTAACGATGTTGAAATATGTATCTATTTTTTCATCACATTAATAAAATACACCACCACATCCAAAATCATCTTGACGATGGTAAACAACTCCAGCCAAAAGCAGTTTTAGCCACAAGGCAGCACAATCTGAAAAGTAGTATTAAGGAAAGGGAAGTCCCTCAGGCATTGCACATTTACAAATGAGTTTGTTTGCTGTTTTTTTTGTTTGTTTTTGTTTTATTTTTTAAGAGACTGATCATAACTGTAGCTGTTGACTGTACTTTCTGCGGAATACAGCATTGATTGGTATTGTTTTTTTTTAAATCACACATCATGTGCAAAACACATTTTGGACACATCATGAATAATGCAGGGTTAAGTCCATTCAGCACTCTGTTGCAAGATTGTAAATTCCTCGAGGGTTGGCGTAAGACTGCATCTGTTTAATAAACAGATCTCCAGAATTATGTGTTCGCTATCATAACACACGCATGGCTTTCATAAGACGGAGACGGTTATACGGCCGTTTCCGGGACTGAGAAAACAACCGCAAATAGTGAATGAAAGTTCTGTGGAAATTGTGTGGAGACACTGAAGAGATGAAGCTGAAATGAAATGCTGTGGAATTTCTTGGCCAAGAAATTGGGAGGGAGGGAATAAGTATTTAAAATATAATTGACTTTGGGAAATTTACAATTGTGAAAATTTGGGAATTTCACTTATGTGTGAAAAAATAGAAACTGATACCAAATGTCCTGACTTTCATAAATCTTCATGTTTGAATCACTTACAAAACGAATGTGAACAAAATGAGTGCAATAATGCAAATGCATTATTTGGGGGGCATAAAATAACATTCACACAATAATGGCAATAAATAATAACTAATGAAGATTTGAAAGATCTGCCCTGCTATTGGCTGGCAACCAGTCCAGGGTGTACCCCGCCTACTACCCAAAGCCAGCTGAGATAGGCTCCAGCACCCCCCGCGACCCTTGTGAGGAATAAGTGGTCAAGAAAATGGATGGATGGATTTTAAATATCACATGATGGCTTTCCCCCCTCAGCTCCCACGTTTCTTAATAGATCTGTCACACAAAACAAAGAATAATATCATATGAATAATTATAATATTAAAATTAAAATTATATTATAATTTTCTCAGTAACTGAAATCAGACTATTTTTTTGTTTTGCCTCAAGCAAGTGAGCCAGCCCTCATTCCGGCCATATACTGCTGGACCAATAGCGAGCCTAGCTTTCGTTACCATGGTTACCACGGGCAGAGTCTTTGCCTCGAGACAGGCTTTGTAGCATGGGATAACATTTGTGCACCTGTAAATTTCCCTCGTTAGCCACACTGTGTGTATTTGGACGTGGACACGTGCCGTTCTTCAGAAGCCAACACTGTTAACGCACGGGTGGGTGATGCAGCTCTGCTTACCTTTTTGGCTTCGACATGACAAGCAGGGACGTCATGCCTGATAGTGTTTTAGACAGTTTAGTTGCTTGAAAGTGGCTCTGAATCTTCCCCCGTCGCGCATACGGGGATAACGGCTCACTTGCAAACACATTTTGAGAAGCGGGCCGATAAAAGATTTACGTGGTTGTTTAATTTCACACTTTAGTGGGCAGGCACTCCAGAGAAACTACTATTTGTACACAAGCACTTAAAAAGTCAATTTTCCATAATATGTCCCCTTTAAGGCTATTTTATACTAGCTTGTCTTTGGAAGATAACGCCAAGTATCACCAAGGACATAAAGTGAGTATTAGGGGGACTTTTTAAGACTTTCTAGTCTAAAGCTTACTGCACAGTTGGAGAAAAGAGCAAAAAGCACCCCAGGCGTGATTTATAATTTGAGTTTGGAACCTGAAAATGCAATCAATCATTGGCAGTCATGATGAACGAGAGCGTCGTCAAAGAATGTTGTTATATCTTCAGCCCTGTGGATAATCTGCAAGGGTTGAACAAAGTTTTGGTCTACTTCGGTCAATACTCACAATCTCACCCTGACTTGCCCTCCACTGAACCTGCTGGATTTTTTCTTTCATTTACTCAAGAGACCAATTACAAATTTACAATCATCCCTTCTTAATGCACATTAGTCTACTTTTCTGTATTTGAAATTCAAAGCAGACGGCAGCTTTTCCCCTGCTGAGGGGGGGAAAAAAAAACAAAAAAACGTTTAATGACCAACTCAGGTTTTTGAGAATGTGAAGTTTACAGTTAGTTTACCTGCAATGAGACTGTGCCTGATAATTGGATGGGATTTTTTTTTTTTTTTTTTACTCACCTATAAACAACACATTTAATGATGATTGGCTTTGATTGGGCGTTTATATGTAATGATCATCATTGACTGCTCCGTTCTGAACATAAAGTCTTTTACTTATGGGAAAATCCAACTCAACTAGGGTACTCTTTAACATACACACTGTATTTTGTATGTTTTGTATATTACTGTATTAAACATAGTGCAACCAAGTATTCCAGTATTTTAAAGGCGCAGTCTGCCGGTTTCACTCAGGAAAATACACTTTTTAAATACAGGATTTAAACAAACAGACTACTTCTCAATTTACAGATCTGGGCTTTTCTTCACGTGTGGGGGTGATTTTGTCCTGAACCCCCACCCTCCCAGCCTGTATTTTGCCATTTTGTATTTGTTTTGTAAACAGCGAGACGTTTCTGTGGAAAGACAGTGTTTACAACCATCCAGCCAATCGCAGAGTGGGGGGCGTGTCGCAAACGGGTCACTCACTCATTCACACACGTAAGCTGTGAGTGAGTGAGTGAGTGAGTGAGAAAAAAAAAAAATCCGTGCGTACTTTCAAATTGCCGCGGGAGTGACGTCACGCAGCCGACACGTTCGCCCGGCCCCGTTTGCGACACGCCACCCCCCCCGCTCTGCGATTGGTTGGAGGGTTGTAAATAGTGTCTTTCAACAGAAACGTCCCGCTGTTTACAAAACAAACACAAAATGACTAAATACAGGCTGGTTAGGACAAAATCACCACCAAAGATTAACATAAACACAGATGTGTAGACTGAGAGAAAGTTAAAGTGTGTACATCCTGTATTTAAAAAGTGCATTTTCCTTAGTGAAACCGGCATACCGGGCCTTTAAGAGCAGACGTTTCATAAAGCACAAGGAATATACGAATCAAGTTGAAACTAATGACATGTCAATAGCCTGACAGCATAATTGCCCAAGTCAGAAAGCTTCAGCAGCAAACTGTTTATTAAGACTTTAGCGAGTTGACTTTTACGGCATAAAGCAATTAAACTAAAGTTTTGAATCTCAAGACAAGGTACAGAAAAGAGACGAGGTAATAATACCTTTGTACGTACTTGTATTTTTTTAAAAAAATGCAGCTGTATGTTTCACTGTAATTTGTCTTAAACTTGGAAGTGATTTTGTGATTAGTTTTCACGGAGTTTGATGAGTGCACGCGCTATCTGATGGTAGAAGTTTGCAAATGAAATGAGGCGTCCATGTGAAAAATTTGGAGTCTTCCGACAAACACGGACGGCAGTTTTTGTCACATTCACTAAAGATTGAACGCCTGTGATCACTATTTGGAAGCCGAGCGCAGAAATAACTTCGGGTAACACGCCACATGCTGCTTCACCACGTTGGCAGCCAATATTATTTGATCTCATTTTGCAGCTCCGTTTTTGTTTGTTTTGTTCGATCATTTCAAACAATCACGAGTGACAGACGAATACACTCGTTGCTGTTTTCCAGACTTTATGAACCTGTACTTTCTTTGCTCCTGTTCTTGCAGTTCTGAATTATTAATAAGGACCGACATATTTGAGAAAACACTATTTATCTTTTGCACTTCATGTCATTCTACTGTGTTCTCATTATCCACCTGCGCCTCCAAGACCTCGTTCACGCCTTCCAGCAAGAACGCAGCGAAGCCCCGGCTGATTTATTTAACGCCAACATTTCGATGTGAATTTGTATTCCCCTTACGCGGTGTTGTTCAGATCAACTTTCAAATCTTCTCTTCCAATCGTATGAGGATAATAACACCTGAAATGCATCTTTTGTTGAGACGACGAGCTGCCGAACGAGACAGCGGGGGGACGTATTTTATTTTGGTGATGTCATTTGGACATTGATTTGTTTTAGATGTCTTTCCCGTTGGTGACAAGCGAAATAAACATCCGCCGCCAATGAGACGGAGACGGTTCCGTTCGCCGTAATAATCTTCACAAAGTCACCTTGCCCGGGCGAGCTATAAATACACGGCGGAAAAACAGTGTTTGTTGACTGATTGTCAGGTAACACACAGACTACATCGGGTTTCATTGAAGATGATAGAGGATGCGAGATAATGGACATTTCTGCACAGAGGCACACATGCTTTCATGTGCATCATTAAAATACGCCATGAAGCAAAATTCAGTCGCACGTGTGCCATGTTTATACACTATGTTATATTTTTACATAAATAATTGAAGCCCAAATACAATGAAAAAAAAATGTGGTGGTCCAAATTTTTTATTATGGATGTTTTTAATTTAACAGAATTAAATACAGAAATTAAAAAAAATAAAATAAAATTACAATTAATGAGCAACAACTACAACAACTTTAAAACTGTTTGACTACTTATTTATTTATTTATTTATTTAGTCACCACTTGTTGTGGTCCACTGACTAAAAGGGGCGGAGCTGACAAGGACAAGAAACATCCATTGAGATGGCAAACAAATTAAAAGGTTACTTACAATTAAAAAAAAAAAAAAAAGGATAATTAAGTTATATCAAAGACACTTCCAATTTTGAAAATGTTACAATCATTAATAAAATTAAATACAATTCATTCATGTACAGTTAATTCCTAATTTAAATGTACTTTTATTTGTTAAATTTACATAAAATTAGCACTGCTTTATGAATGTTAAAATCTATTGTATAGAACTATTTTTTTTTTTGAGAGAGCGAGAGCTCAGAATTGTTCATTCAGCAGTCTTACCGATTTATCATCTCATTGCTCTCTTTTTTTTTTTGCGCTTATGTGTGCATTAGTGTGCGTGTGCATGCATGTGTGCGTGTGAAATCTTGGAAATTTGTACTCATGAGTTCACATAAAACCTAATAAAAATCCCATTATCCTTCACTTTAACCGGATACTTCAGAGTCTCGCCAGAGTCGTGAAGTTCAGAAGGTCAAGAGACCAGAGGAAAGGTCAAAGGAGAGAAAGATGGATCAAAGTGAAATCCTGCACCAACTAAACACCGCCTGCCACCTACATGGTTACAAATCCAGAGTCTTACGCCAACCCCAGAAACCTCTAAATTCCAACAAATTAAGGAGATCTCAAGAGACCAGAGGAAAAACTAAAGAGAGAAAGTAAGACCACGACCTAGTGTTTTGTTTTTTGCTTTATTTGGTGATATCTAAAATAAAAGTTAGGATATTCAACCGAAATGATCGCAAATTGTGTAATATTAAATCTTTCTCAGTTACATGATGTTGCTTCTCTTTCTGTTTGTGCAGTGCAACAGTGCTTGCATTTTTTAGCTTTGTTCTTATTATTATTCTGGAATTTCAAATCGCCCACCTTACCACATGTTCTCTGGCAGCTGTCAAACAGCACCGTTATTGTTTGTGCCAAGCTTTGCAGTGACGCAAAAGGCGCACTGTCGTTTTGTGGGGGGCTCACATAGTCATTAGCGGCGATTGAATCGTATGCAGTAGAACAGCTCTGTGATGGTCTTCGTTTTCTAAGTTTTCTAAGTAGCTTGATTTAATTTACATTAACTCTGACCCTCTTAAGTCCAGACTGAAAATCAATTCAGGAACGATGGCAACACGCACAGGCGCACAGCGCCGGCCAAATTTGGATTTGTTTGCGCAAGACAGTTTGTCCTTGTCTGTAAACTGTTTCAAAAACAAGATTATTGTGAATTGCATATATCTTGGCTCAGCTTTTGTACTCTGCTGTTGTTTTAGTGTACATATTGTCGTGGTAAGTGGTAAGAAAGGCCTTTAACTCATTTGCTCCCAATAACGTGTAAATATGTTTTTTTTTAATGTTCTAAGTGTCCCAAAGACATATTTATACGTTATTTTTTATTTTTTGCTTTGATGCAGCCTCTCAACTGCAAAGAACGGTTGCAGAAATGGTAGTTATTTGGTAGTAAATGGTAGTTAAATGGTAGGGCCATGTAGAAAAAAAAAGCTCAATTACTTACAATTTTGAATAGATTTGTGAAAACTGATGAAACTTAGCTCTCTTCTAATGCTAATTTCTGCAAAACGGAAGCAGATAGAAACATACTTTTTTTCCCTAATGAAAGAAGCTGCTTTTATAGGAATTGAACACAATATTCTGTGGGCCTTGCAAAATCAGTCAAAATCCAGTAAAAAAAAAAAAAAAGCCGGGAGCGAATGAGTTAATAGTGATCGTAGAAGTACCGGACATTATTCACCGCACTGGGTGAATAATCATAAAAAAAAGAAGAAGAAGAAGAAAAAAAAAGTAAAACATCTAAAGCACCAAATTGATACAATGGGTATGAAGTGCTGCATCCACCGGTGAAAATGCTGACAGTTTACACTCTCCCTGCCACACACACTTTGTGCTTTAGGAATATACGGGGCAATAGTTTGTTTCTGTCCGGGCAATATAGTCTGCCATAGTTCACAACAAGTGATGCAATCGTGCGGAATGTTGCACATTTGAAGATGAAATAATAGTTTCTTCACACCCCCAAAAAAATCAAGACAAGTGAAGCCGTTTGAGAGGTCTCAGTCGTCGTCGCCACAGCTTTCACATTATTGCGATGTCACAAAATCAATTATCTTGCATCATCTGGCCCTCCGACAGCGGCGGCACCTTGGGAGCCAAGCGAGGGGAACAAGAGCGCGGTGGAAGACGGATGCGCCATCGTGCCGCCGCATGCACAAGCGGTGACATTCACACAAAACCCCCCCGACCGGCAAGCAGATCAATTCGAACATCCCCCCTGTTCTGCTTGTTGATATTTCACCGCCGGTCGGCACCTTCTGTGCCTTTATGATGCCAAACAAACAAACGCGCAGAGTCGGGTTGCGTGTGTTGTGTAGCCTATGAAACTGTACAAATGTCGATCCACAAAGCTGCAGTACTTTAAGGGCGTAGCCTATTTTAGCTAACCTATCTCAGCCGAGCATATCTCCGGCTAATAAGGCAAAGACAGACTAGGCTAAGCTAGGCTTATTTCCTCAACTCAACTTTACAAAGCACAATGTTGTCACGTGGAATCCAATTTGGACATTTTTACTCAGGGGTGTACTCACTTTTGTTGCCATTAATGGCTGACGAGAGCATTTAAACTACAAGCTGTACGCTAACTAGGCTTTATTTTAGGGGTGTGCCAAAAAATTGATTCATAAAAGAATCGAGATTCTCATTAATTAATCGAATCGGTATTAATATCAAAAATCGATTTTATTTAAATTAGAAATGAAGAAGAAGGGGAAAAGGCAGTTGTAGCCCACATGCTGTTTTTGTGGAAAAGGGCACTTACAATACAAAATTAATAAATGTAAAAAAATAAAAAAATAAAAATTAAAAAAAAAAGACACTT
The DNA here is from genome assembly GCF_051991245.1 of Festucalex cinctus. Taxonomy (NCBI): domain Eukaryota; kingdom Metazoa; phylum Chordata; class Actinopteri; order Syngnathiformes; family Syngnathidae; genus Festucalex; species Festucalex cinctus. The sequence continues at coordinate 20,949,312 of NC_135426.1, forward strand.
TAATGTCTCTATTTGTCATTTTGTCTTGCAAAGCAAGTAGATCATGACAATGTTGTGCATATTTGTAAATTGAAGCAGAAATCATTTGTCAATCAAATCATTTTGAATCGAAAATCGTTCGAATCGAGAATCGATTCTGAATCGAATCGTAGACCCAAAAATCGTCATCGAATCGAATTGTGAGACAGTCAAAGATTCCCAGCCCTACTTCATTTCTTCAGCATGAAAATAAATAAATGAATGAATAAATAAATGTACTCACTATTTTGACCTACTATACTTCTTGTGACATTTTTGTTCGGCGCTGTGCCGTGAGATTTTCTTTTCCCGATGTGAAATACGTTCTCAACAAAATGTTTGTCCTTGTCAAACATAGCCATCGAGGATGCAGACCCCACAGCTCATGTTGAACATTAACGCGCGGCCGTCTTGTATATGCTCATTAACTCCCGACCCACATGCCATAAATCTCACTCCTAATATGGCACTGAGTGCACTTGCAAACAACTGTAGGGGCCCCTTTTCATTTCTCTATTAACATATGACACCCATATATTCTTGTCACATTATAGCACGCCGTGGAATTGAATTGAAAATGTTGTCGCGAATACTGTTCTACTCCGGCAGACAGAGCTACATATTAATAGATCAAATCCCTCCCAGGTCTGCTACCTCCCAACCTGTGCTGGTAATATACGTGATGTATGCCGCCTCGCCCTCAATAACACTCGTATTAGATGCATGGGAGCAGCTCACTGATGCTTGTCACTCTGTATTGCCTTTATTTTGCTCAGGCCTCGCTTGTAATCTCAAGAGATGAGGAAAGGCCGAACGTGACCAGTTCAAATTTGTCTATTTACAGTTCATGTGTATTTTCAAATGAACAATGTGACTGTGTTTACCAAAGCATGGCAAGAATTAGGGATGTTCGATACCACTTTTTTTTCAGACCGATACCGATACTCAGACCCTCAGTACTCACCGATACCAACTGCCGATACCAGTAGTACATTTTGACAAATAAAAAAAAAAAAATCACTAAAATACGTTTTTAAACAAATATATTTCCTTTAATTTTGACAAAAAAAAAAACAGCACAGTCACTCTTCAAATAGTCTTAACGCTCAAAATAAAACACAAAAATGCTCTTTTAGTTTAAGATTCACAATTTTGAAGTATTTCCAAACCGGTGAAGTTTTGGTGAAAAACTGCTGCAAGCTAGCGCCACTTACAGGCAAGGAGGACTCACTTAACGTCTTCCCCCTCTGCCATCGGTCGCTTGTACTCGTCCGCGTCACGAGTACTTGAGTACTTGAAAAAAGGCTGGTATCGGCCCGATACCGATACCTGGTATCGGTACTTGCCCATCCCTACTATTGTTGGGGTGGGGGAACGAACAAAGGTAATTGACAGGCATATATTCTTCATCCTCTGCTTAAAATGATCATTACAACAGCATGCTGAGTTCCGCACAGTTGTGAAAATCTTCATTTGTGACAGCACAACTGTACTTTATTACTCTGCACCCAGTGGCCAAGTCGTACACAACAGAAGGCGTGTCACAATTCATTAATTAATTAATTATATTACACAAAGGGTTTAATTCTTGCCATTATATTTAATCATGCACACAGTAAATTCTTGACAGTGAATTTGACCATTTAGAGTAAATTTGATTCTATTTAAAGTGGGACCAAATAGACTCAGTTTTAGAGTCATATTTACACTTAGAAGAGAGTAAAAATAAAGAATTAAAAAAAATAAAATAAAAGTCATTCAAGGGTTGAGGAATGAACTGACGAGCTTCAGCTTGGGTGCCACTCTACCACCTGAACTATGCCACTCCTACTGTTTGCTTCTATTGTTTTTGGTCTCGGAGTTATGAAGACTCCAGCTGACTTGAGCGTTATATTAATACACAGTAGGAGCTGCATGGCTCAGGGAGTAGATCGGCTGTCTCCCAAAGCTGAAGGTCGCGAGTTCGTTCCTCAAACCTTGAGTGACTTTTTTTTTTTTTTTTTTCAATTTTTAATTTTACTCTCTTCCAAGTGTAAATATTACTTTAAAACGGCGTCGATTTGGCCCCACTCTAAATAGAGTCAAATTGACGCTACAGAACTTACTGTGTATGCTTTTACATTATGCTACAATTTTATAGGGCAGGGTTCCCCAACCACGGTACATCCGCGGGACATTCGGTACTCGGCCCCCACGGGAGGTGATTACCTTCATAGTGCTGCTGTTTTGATTAGCAATAAAGTTCAACAGTCTATGTAATAATACTTCGAGTTCCAGTCTTTCTTTTGTTTTCTAATGAGAACAAAGGAAGTGATTATTGTGATAGAGCGAAGTGATTTGGGCCAAATCCAAGCAAAGGGAGTAAAACTGTACAAAAGTATCAATTGAGTCATTGGTCAAATGGAATTGCTTTGGACTCCGGCCTGCTGAATTGGCATGTAATCCAAACTCCTTCCCCGAGTCCCTCCCCACCATTTCCCTACTTTACCAGCTCTTTACCGAAATGTCACTGATTAAAAGGCTGTCGCGAAACATTGATGTGCACCCAACAGGATGTGATGTAAGAGAAGGACACCCACAACCTTTTCCATAAGCACTGGCAAGTACTCGTTTGGGACTCCATCAGCTCTCCACACAATCAGGGCTTTGACCCGCCAGCACACAGCGCCTCGAATGGAAATGAACTCGCTGATGAAGTGACGGTGAGCTTGAAAGAGCGTGTGCGGGATACAGTGCGTGCGTGCGTGCGTGTGCGCCGTAATGCGTCCAATGAGGAAGCACTTTTTTGGACTGGGAGCTCTCTTCAGAGCTTCCTGTCGCTGCTTGAATAGATGGCGGGCGTCTCCCATACCTGACGGCGGTTGAGGGTCACGGCATCAGCAGAGGACTTGGCTGCGGTCGGCACACATGCTAATGCGGCTCACGGCAGCGGCGAATTCTTGATGGCGTCGAAAGCCGTGGTCCCTGCGGAGTACAAACGGGGAAGACATGTCACGGTTATTTTCATCAGCAACTGTGCACGATCGTGTCCAAATGTACAAATGCTTTGTTACGAAGTTTGTTAAAGATATTTTTCAGGAAGTTTTTGTCGGGTTGGAACCATGGCAACATTTACATTTACTCCCCACATTTGATAATACTCCTTACTTAGTTATAATAGGAACATATATAAGAGTTAGGAGCACGTTCATAAAAAAAAAAAAAAAAAAGAAGGAATCAAAGTTTTGATAAGACGTGCAAACAAAGCAACAATTAAAATAAAAAAAACAGCAAAAGCTACAATTATGCAAATTGTTGTTTGAATTCCCCAACTGGGTAAAACAATTGATACGTAATTTCCCTAATGGGATTAATGAATCTATCCATTCATATGCAAGTTTCCTCTGACAAACAAACAATATTGAACAAAAAATGGTTTAAAAAGCTTACAATTTGTCCTCCTGGGCCGTTGCACATAGCCATACAATTTAACATTAATCTCCCCGGCTGCTCCTTAGTCTGTTTCCAGGTTGTTGTAAACCTCCACAGCTGGTGTTTATCCTAGCTTAGCAGGACACCACATTTGTGTCAGGGACCCTGAGGAAAAGGGAGCTTTTTCTTTCTTCCTTTTTTTTTTTTTTTTTTGCTTTGTTTAAAGCAACCCAACTTCACCGAGAAGATGATGTGTATGCCTCCATTTTGACATTCTTTTTGGAATTTCTCTTTCTTTCTTTATTTCTCGTCACAATAGTCGCATGGCCGTGTGTATATATATATATATATATATATATATATATATATATATATATATATATACACACACCCACACATGTGCTTCTTGAACGTACCCAGTCCGATAAATGGGAGTTCATTGTCGACTATATACTGCATGTGGATGCATGGATACAGCCTTGATCCGTGTGCATCAAAAGGTGTACTGAGAAAAGCTGCTGTTTTCAAGCACTAGTGCTCCTCAGCCCTCTCCTGTTGTTTTTGCTTTGAGAAGAAGAGAAAAAAAAAAAGTCGGAAAAAAAGAAGAAAAAAAAAAGATCCACATAAAGGCCTACTCTGCCCTCTGTGCTTGAGCTAGATAAAGGCTTTATTGCCGTGAGGTCGTATTGCATTCGGCGCGGGTGCGAGCGGCTCCTTTAAAGCTCTCTGCCGTCGGGAAAAAATATGTAACTAAAAACAACACACACACACATTTCCTTTTGACCTTATCAACGCTTACACGGAAGAGCGGTTTAGTTTGGCTTCAGTAAATATATTTAGCTGTGTGGGCGTAGTTGGTTCAGTATATTGTTAAATGCACTGTGTAGGCTTGTTCAATGAGGGATCATTATGGCAGCGATACAAAAAGGCATTATAGGATAGTAGGAATATCAATACAACAATATTGTCCGCCTTGGTCAATATGAACCACGTGTATGCAGGTTCACTATATACAGTATAAATCAAACACATTTAATAACAATTTTTAAAGTTGTCAAGAAGAAAGTTTTGTAAGCATTTAACATCCAAAATTACTACATCACCAAAATGATAATGATAGTGTATCACCGTATGATGTCATCATGTTTTGCTATTTGAAGCTCATGCAAATGCTAACGACAGTATTGCGATACCACACCAGAGATCTCATAACCGTATCGTATGCAAGACAAGCATTCCCACGCTATGCAATAGGCACAAAACTAATGTTTGTCATGTATGACTTGGTTATCGAGCTTAGTAACTAATCTGAATGAGTTGGGTCGCAGGAGTGGATTTATTGGGGGAGCCTGATTGAATAGAAATTCCACTGGCCTGCTGCAGCACGGTGGCTTGCCAAAATAATGCGGGGGTAGTTTATCTCGTCTGCCGCCTCTCGATGATGCACTGAATGAATCAAACAGAAGCCCTTACACAACACTTTTAGCTGTTTGCAGGCATCCAAAAACACTTTGGCATTGTCTTATTGCGTATGAAAGCACTAAAGAACCCCAGCGGAAAACGTTGCCAATGCCTACAGTACGATAAGCGGAGGTTTTCCATCGCTCCGCTTCAATCATAACGCCAAATACGGCGTTACATGCAAATTTGCAAAAAGTGAGTTTCCTTATTGTCACGGACGTTGAAAGGGTTAATAACTCAGCAGCTTACTGCTTGCTGTCTCATTTCAATGCATGTGCTACATTTTCAACATGTTTTTATTAAGGAAAGTTATGAGGGGATCAAATAAGCACCACTTCGATGTATGCAAACACGTCCTTATGCCATGTATAACCACAACATAAAACATACTTGCAGGAGCTGCTAAGATTCTTTGACAAAGACTTGAAAAGGCTCAAGCACAGCTCTATAAACAATTTTTGGAGATGTTTTTTTTCAATAATTGACTGCCTCAGTCTACGGTTTAGCTGCTCTCGGAGAGTCAGGCTGAGCACAAACAACAAAATCACAAGTCTGCGTACAAGCTGTGATGCAGTGGCTACCCTCAAGTTCATAAATGAGAAAATCAACTTAAAAGTTACTCAGCGGCCATGCTGGTTGCTCTTGATCCTGTTAAAAAGCCATTACTATTCAGTGCCTAAGCAGAAACGTCGCGGCGATCGGATATTGGATGTTTGCCTCAACTGGGGCATTTAATGGCGATCGCATTGTTTTCTCCCCCCGAAAAATTGATTAGTCTGGAATGTGCGGCAAAAGCACGACGCAAGAGCGTGATTAAAAATGAATAAGACAATCCATTTTATGCCTCTCTTGCCCACATTATCCTTAATGTGCGGGGCATGGAAAAACACACTATCTGATACTATTCTTTACACACAATAAGAAATTTCAGGGAGTACAGGAAAATTGCAATGGCAAAGGAGCCTACATGGGCGATATACTAACCGGGAGAGAAGCAAAGAAACCTTTCCAAGCCAAACTGGACATTTCAAACGTAGATGTAAAAAAAACACACCAAAATGTCACAAGATGGCACCAAAGTAGTACTTGAATTGCACAAGACATGTTTTGACATTCGGAAAACATAAAAAGTCTATTTAAGCCCTTTGCGCAGTAATTTAAAAATGGTATTAAAACCCAACAATGTGTGACTCACTCCCTCCTGTCAGGACTAGGATCATGCAAGGGTTATGTTTACTGTCATGACTAGGTTCATGCAAGGGTTATGCTTACTGTCATGACTAGGGTCATGCAAGGGTTATGTTTACTGTCATGACTAGGTTCATCCAAGGGTTATGCTTACTGTCATGACTAGGGTCATGCAAGGGTTATGTTTACTGTCATGACTAGGTTCATGCAAGGGTTATGCTTACTGTCATGACTAGGGTCATGCAAGGGTTATGTTTACTGTCATGACTAGGGTCATGCAAGGGTTATGTTTGGGTCATGTTTGGTGTGGTCAAATGTCTGTTTTGAACTGATATAACCAGCATCTCGTTTCAAACGGTAAGACGCTATGTGATGTCAGAAGCTATGTGATGTCAAGAATCTTGAATCAACAGCCAATCAGATAATACCATGTCAGTCCTGTTGCCCACATGTCTAGCCACAGCCAATCAGCTCGATTCGCTGTCTATATAAGCCTGTCTGAGAAGTGTGTGTTTTTGTCGGATTATGACTTTTCACGTTTCTCTGTGCAACTCTCGTTTCTCATCCAGTCAAGTTTGTTCCACGCCTCTCGATGTGAATAAATAGTTAAAATCTTATTTGTGTCAGCGTTTTTGGGATCCAACCCCAGCACATAACACCTCCCACCTCTGGTTTCACGTAAAAGTAGGGTAGGGGGTGATGTCACAAACAACACAAATTTCTTTTCACGGTTATCGCACACTGTGTTAAGATTTTAACCAGCATGGCGTAATAGCATCACGTGTCACCGATACGTAGCTCGGCCTGCTTTTTGGTGGTGAAGCAGTCGTTTTGATAACACACAGGCAAATGGTGCAATGAGCCGATTAGCCTCTCCGAGACAAAATGACAACATTTATAGTCGGTGCTTAGCACTAAAATCCTTTATGACCCGGCGCTCACTTCAGCGGATTGATCTTAATCCTGCAAGCTGCCAAAATGCTGCTTGAGGAGCACAATTCCAAATATGGACATTCCGCGAGTCAATGACAATAAGTGCCCTTCAAAATCATTTCTAAGTCATCCATTGGCTGGTGAACGACAATCGAAAACATTTTTTGTCTCACCCAGGTGGGACAACAGCTTGTGCACATTAATATCTACAGCAAAAATGAGAGCAATTACAACACCCATTCTTTTTTTGGGTGAGAGTTTTCCGGACCCACACTTTTTGTATAGTGTTAGTGGTGTATAAGCACCCACATGTATCTTGCTGAAAGGAGAAAGGATACAGTGTAACACCCACATTTTTTTTTTTTTTAAACTGCTGTTAATGCACATGTTCTTTTTAAAAATGCCCAATATCCTAAATTGACAGGAATGTAGCCGTTTTTTTAATAAGAATACACAAGGGAAGCTAATATAAAATAAATAATAGTGGATTCAAGACAGAGCCTTGCGGGACTCCGTGATACAATTGTAAAATGGTACTGTATAAAACTCTCTTTTCTTTTACAATTTCATTTTAGTTTCAGCAGAGTCCGTGCGGTATATTTGACATTGTTAAAATTATATTACTTGCTGTGTTGCGTTATATTAGTTTATATATGCTCCTAACATGCTATAAATCTCTTTTTTCCATTTTTGTTCTTTTTCAGCATGGACTAGCCTCTTGACATGAACAAACGGCAGATTTCAGTTGTGTTATGATTGGTCAACCCTGAATGTACCGCCATCATGACAATAGCCTCATTTAGTCACTTCAGCCTCCATAATGGCTCACAGTCCTATTTTGGCTATTTGTTTTCAACATGCCCTTGCCTGAAGGTTGTGAGATTTATTCTTTCCTTTCTGAATAATGTCAATGAAGTGAACCAACACATCCTCGTCCCGAAACGTCTAATAATCTGCTCTGCCACTATTAATACCCCATCTGTCCTTGTATTTAGTCACGAACATTAGCCACTCGATGTTTATTTAATTAGTGGGGCACTTTGGCGCTCTCGTTTTGTGTTTCATATGAACAAAACTGAGGCTCTCTCTTGCACACAGACATGGAAAGCTTGCGTGTGGGTATAACCTTGTGAGGCAAAATGTCGTTCTTTGTAAACACCATGCAGGGAATTTGTCATTATAGTCTGCTGTATGTACATGAGGATAGCATTGATGTGATGACATTACATTTTTGTTGTTTATTAATCTTGCAGAAAAAATTGCATTTCAGAGGGCTAGCGTATTGAAAATCCCCCTTTTATGCATTTTGGTTTGCTTTTATGACAAAGCCGTTCCTTAATGACACACTGCCAGCGATCAAAACATGCTGGCAAACAGAACTATTTTACTCAGCTGGTGCTGCTCTAATTAGTTGTTCCCCTTCTTTCATTATTTGATCATCTTCTTTTACAGTTTAAAAGTATCATTTGAGCTTCTCGCATCAGATCTCGCCAGGGTAGTTGATATATTCTGTGAATTCATGGGGATGTATATAGTATGCCTCCCGTGGATGTCTTATTTAATTACAAAGTTGTAATGACAGCATAACTTGTAAGGCAGCAAACTTCTGTGATGTCTATATCAATGTGAGAGAGACCAAAATTAAGGATGCCAGGAAAAAAAACAATCAACCAACTAGCCAACCAACCAACCAAAAGATTTGTTTTTTTCCACTGTCAAACTGACCTGCTTTTTTTCTGCATTTCCCCCTCTGAGTGTCCTGTGTGTAAGCCACCGACATAAAATGGGGGCTGAATTCAGCCCAAAAATTTAATTGAAACACAAACTTTTGAGTTGAAATCAATTGGTAACGCTCGTCAAATTATCTTCACCGGTTGAATGAACAAAGCCACCAAGTAAGCAAAAGCCACTGTTCAGCACTTCACATGAACTCTTGACACTTTTTAGCATCCCTCCAAATGAAACAATGATGTCGCACCGGTGGAAGTTTATTCATTTCTTATGTCAGAAAAACTAGAGGTTGCAAAAGAGGACCGGGGCGTCGAGAGCAGCCGAGGGAGGGAAGGGACAATAAATCATGTAGAAGAAGCAGTGCCCGAGGGCCCGGAGCACCGAGGATGGAATATCTAGTGAGGGGAGGGAGAAGGTGAACGGGGGGCTGCCTTTGAGTACACAAGCCAGATAAAGAGAGGAGTGTTGGGCATAAACAAAGAGGGGAGAGGAAGGTGAGATGTGAGAAGGTGTACATGACAAAAGGGGACCGGGCTCAAAAGGAACATCTGTCAGCAGCAGGTACAGTTCAGGTTTGGGAAAAAAAAAAAAAAAAAAACACGTTCCTTGTTTAACTGCAGTGAAATGATGCAAGGGGATTCATTTTAATGGCAGAATTAGCAATTGATTATTCACACTTATTTTAGCAATATGATAATGTCAACTAAATAGCTATTTAGGAAAGCGCAACAAGAGCTGGGACTATTTAAGAACAGAAAAGTTGGTGTTTTTTTATTTTTTTAAAACAATATTCAACTAAAATGAAACAATTTCTTTACAATAAGCTAGACATGACGGCGTTGTCACGTTTCGGTACTTACTCAAATTCGGTGTATTCTATCTGAATAAAGTGGTGTTGGTGCATCCCTAGTTAAAACCGACTGAGATGTCACAAAAAGCTCCTAAAATGGATTTAGGTCAACATCTCTAAAGCATTCTAAACCCCTGAAATGGTCACTGTTGAACACGAGCCTGGCAAGCCACGCCCACTTTCCTAAAAAAAAAAAAAGGAAGTGGGTCTGGCCGCTTTTCGCCCCGTTCAAAACGAACCATCCAATCAAATTTGTTTACTTGCTGTGACGTATTCTTTGTGAGCAACGTCACTCTTTGGCAACGGAAGTCCACCCACATAACATTCAAAATGGCGCATGGGAAGATTCATTCGGCATTAAACTCCGTTTTCAATGACCAGAAACGTATCGAGTCGTTAAAACTACAGCAGCTGACCCTACTGGAAGCATTTATTTCAAAAGAAGACGTGTGTAAGGGACTGAAAATGTCGCTTACTTGCAGTCGCGAGAAGTGAAGCCACTGGCGGCCATCTTACGTTGCCATTCGCAATGGCTGTCTAACTTGAATACACTGATTTCTCTCCAGCGTTTTTTCCACGTTATTTTCTGTTTCTATTGCAAAAATGCCACCACTAGTAAGACTTGGGAGAAGCTCTACATGCACACTTCATGTTCAAGAACACGATTACGTGATCTGAGGCACGCATGCTCAGAAGTCGGCCATATTTGTTCGCCAACTACGGCAACTAACACTCGATCAAAATATTTAGGAAGAGTGCCCACACGTTGCTTTTCTAACATCGTGCTCGCTCTTCGCTGATTGGTTCTTTCCACTGTCTGTTTGGTCAGGTTTGCCACGCCTCAGAAAACGCACTTGATAGCGAACACAGGAAAACCGACACAAGCACAGGGTGAGAACGCACGGACGCAAGGCAAATGGCGGATCCAAAATGAAGAAACTCGTAGATCCTCATTTGTGGACGAGCAATCAAAGAAAACCTCAACAGTGCTAATTTGGGTATCCATGTTCCCTGCAGGAGCATTAGGGCAGCTCCTCTGCGTGCTTCCCTCTCCTGCGTATACAAGGCGCTCTTCACTTAAGAGCATGTGATGATGTGTGAGAGGAAAAAGGCTGTCTCATTAGAAGCCGCCCCATCGGTGGCCTGTAATTGTCCACATTTCAGTAGAGCTCTGCGACCTTGGCCCCGCTACCCCCCTGCGAGACGTGCTAGCTTTCGGTTGGGTTTGCTATTTTGAATCTGTCAGGAGTCAACAGCCAGGACTAAGAGCGATTATTTCCATAATTGCATCAATTGCCAAAAGGTTCTCTTGTTCTGCTTGCCGCACATTGGGAGTCTTGTCGGTTTCAAGTTTGAAACATCTATCAAGTCTTTGTAGATTGAAATAATGAGGGGCTTTCCATGCACGCTTTTAGAGGTTGCTTGGCTACTTTTACTTGTGCAACAGTCCAGTTGAGCTGAGGGGTTTCAAAAAAACCTTTTACGTGACCCACTTTGGATCCTGGCACTAAATGTAGTAATCTGGTAGTAGCTAGGTAGTTAAATATTCAAGATTTTAGCTTTCAAGGTTTTAGTCCAAAAGAGTTTGTATTAGTGGGGTGAAAACTGGGTCACAGAGTCAAAAGTCACAAATGACAGAGGAAGGCCAGGAAAAGCTATTCAAGTCTGTCCTGTGTATTCAAATTAAAATGAAGAACGTTCCTTGAGGATAGTTGTAAGTTCCGCCGGATTACTTTCTATTTCAGCTCGTGGCGCTTCTGATGAGACGCGCCGCACAGGAAGTGGCTCACGAGATGGAATATTTTGTGGAGACCAGTCAACGGGGATTAATCAGGACTGAAAATGGCTGTATGAGGAGAAGTGCTGTGCTGAATTGGAGGCAGGTGGGGGGGGGGGGGGGGGGGGGGGGGGGAAAGCAGCAGAGTGAAATGTTTCTGGATTTCTGGGACAGTAAATGTCACTCGGACTGTGAAGTTCATTGGGGCACCACCGAGGGAAGAAAATTGGTTGGCGTAACAAATCAACGTTCCACTGGAGATGCAATTTAAGAATATCACGTCACCAGCTAGAATGCAGACCTCCGCCAAGGCCAAACTATCCTTAACATCCATTTTCCCGTTGTTGAAAAGAAAGACTTTTGGCGCATATCGAGAGGAAGACTTCTGCAAAATGCAGAATGGCTGCTAGAGGAGGAAATGCTTCCAATGCAGTATCACATTTATACAGGTCATCAAATTCAAGGTAATGCTACTAATTATTATATCGGCGTCTTGAAGATTACATTTGCAACCAGCAAAGGGAGCTAATTGGCGACTACTGAGGCAGCTAGCATACATCATTTTACATTTACAAATACATCGTAGGGCATTCAATTTACAAGTTTTACCGATACAGATGCGATTAAAATAACAATATCTCAAATTATAACCCTCACATTTTTGTAAATATTTTTGAAAATCTTTTTATGGCTAGTGTGCCCCCTCCAAGTACCTCAACATACGGCCATTAACGTAAAGCACTGACAACAAAAGTGAGTACACCCCGAAGTGAAAATTTCCCAATTGTGTATTTTCCCTCCTGTCGTGCTAAGGAAGATGGACGGATATAAGGCATGTTTATGGAAATGAACTTGAAGAGGATCTTCTTTTACTACCATGTTTATTCTGGTCTGTTATCAATTGGCTGCTTACGGGTTGGATAAAATATGGCTTTTCTGGAGCGCACACAAAGCCAAGGCCGAAACGGATTAATTCACTATACATAATTTCCTACGGGAAAAAAGTGGATTTTTTATTACTTGCACCATGAACCTGTAAAAGTAGAAGGTTTTATGACTGATATCCGGAGATTTACCGCAGCGCAATGTCGATTTTCGCATCCTAATGTATGACTGTAGAACCCTAAAGAGGGAAGAATTTGATTTTCAAGTGTAAAAACAATTGTTCCATAGTGCTTCCCTGCAACAAATCTCGTCTCTCTTCTGATTTCTGGCAGCTGGACAGCAGGGAAACACTGTTTGCAGAAATTTAATGGGTATATTACACGGAATGTGATGAGTAAGGAGGACACTTGGCCTCCCCGTCGCTTCCCCTTGTGAAAACGCCACCACTAAATTTGCACGGGAGGCCATGACGCGCAAACAAAACGGTGTTCAGCGGTAAATAAAGTGGAGGTAAGCAGAACGGCATGGAGAAAATAAATGAAGTTAAGTGGGGGGGGGGGAAGGAGCAGGGGATATGCGGAAGGAGGGCGAGCGCATCGGTGGCAGTTTTAATGAAGGCCGTGAGGATGATTAATGAGCGCTTGATGGTGCGAGAGGCAAAGGGTGCATCCGAGAAGAAATGAGGCGCAATGGAGGTGATGACAAAGCGAGGTCAAAAACGACACGAGGCTTCTTCTGATGGGACAGGAGTGAGCGGTCGATCGCTGCTTAACCTCAAAGATCAAACCCACCGATTCAATAAACGAGCAAAAAGTCGGCTACAACCGTGATCAGGAGTAATTACTTTGAATAACCCTCACCGTTTGAGTGGCGAGGGTTCGGTTAAATTATGCTTCTTTTTTTTTTTCCACTACTTCAAACACTTCCAAGGTGTCTCGACAATTTCGTCAAAATAGCCCTCGGATCCAAAATTACTTAGAACTTAGACTGTTGTGAGGGGGCGGTCCTGTCCAACGCTGACCGGTTCCCACTTGCATAACCTCGTGTGAATTTTTCTTGTGAAAGTTTTGTTGTGCTGTGTGACAGATGTTTCTACTTGAGTGTGACCAGGGTTTTGATGTGTTTGAAGTTTTTGTTATGTGTGAGAGGATTTTGGTATGAAGGTATCTGTGAGAGTTTGTTGGTGGTGGTGAGGTTTGTTTACTTTTTTTTGCTGGGTGTGCGTATTTTTGTGAAAGTGAGAGATTTTTATATCAGTGAGAGCGATTTGTTGTTACGTGTATGTGAGGTGTTTCATGTGAGGGTTTTCCGTTTGGGATGCGAGATGTTTTGGTGCATATGAGGTTTTTTTTTTTGTTTTTTTTGTTTTTTTGGTCGAGTGTGTGTTTGTGCGAGAGTTTGGCTGAGAGTTTTTAATAATTTAATTAATATTTTTTAAATAATTTTCATTGTGAGTGTTTTTTTTTTAATGAGAGCGGTTCTGTGGTCAATGTGAGAGTTTAATGGGGTGTGTGAGAGTTTTTTTGTAAGTTTGAGAGGTTGTTTTTTTTTTAGAAGTGAGATAGTTTTGTGTGAGAGACATTTTGATGATTGTAAGAGATGTATGTGTGAGAGGTTTTTAATAACATTTGAGGGGCTTATTAATGTGTGAGTTTTTTTTCCATGTGGAGAGTTTACTGGTGATGTGAGATTTTTCTTCTGCAATGAGAGTTTTTGGTGATTGTGAGAGTTCTTTTAGTTATGAATGAGAGGGTTTTTTTTTGTAGCGTGTGAGAAGTAAATGTTATTTTTGGCCAACAGGGCAACTCATTATGAGGCTAATCTTGCTCTAAAAGCAGAAACAGACTCATCAGTGGGCATTTAAGTGGAAAAACAAGTAAATCCACACGGATCTGTTTTTCCATCCTAATCAAGAAGAATGAAATGAGGTGGAAACTGTAAAGCAGAGTTCTCCCAGAAAGTACACAACTGTTTGTTTTGACTGATTTGGGTGAGGTCCTTTTCTCAGTTGGGCCTTGTTTGACTGTATTATTGTTGATGTAACAAAACGGGACAAAGGCGACGCTTTCACACTCGCGTAGTTCCGAATGAGCCGCACAGTCCGAGGAAATGACATTTTCTCTTTAATACAGCTCGCTGTTAAGAATAATACGGTTGCACTTCAGTCCGGAAATGATTCCTAATCCTTCCTCTAAATCAGACTTGCCTTTGCCAAAACACCCCAGCAAGCAACAGAGTGGAATCGGATCATCGAGTGAGTTAAAACCTGAGAGGCGAAAAAAGACAGAATTTGGAATTACAGTCAGAATGACAGCGGCACAAATGAACAAGTGAAATGCCGACACAATGATTGCTGTGGTCAAGAATAAAAACGTGTTTCGTATATACTTTGTCCGTCACTCCCAAAAAAGTTTTTTTTTTACATGAGGGAGCATACAGAAGGCTTTGATGCAGCTTCTGACATGAAGATGTGGCTTAAAGCATTGGTAGTTATTACAAAAAACGGCCAGCAGGTGGCTGCAGAGTATAAGAGACTAGCCATGGCCATGTTGCAACAAATTCTTTTTGTCAGTGTTTTCACCAGGAATGTGAATAGTGATGAAACTTAGCTATATTCTAATGCTAATTGCTGCACAACGAAAACAGATACAAATGTACTTTTTTTTTTTTTTTTTTCCCCCTGATGAAAGAAGATACTCTAATCTTTCCTTTGGTAGGTTCCATGTTTTTACAGCAATAGAACACAATATTCTGTCAATATCCTTGCAAAATCAGTCAAAATCCAGTAAAACAGCCGGGGGTTGCTTCAGTGAAAATGGCTGGGAGTGAATGAGTTAAAAATATGTTTCTCCCTTTACCTCTAATACCTAATATATAATCCGTCCAAATGCTCTGACTCAACACACCCTATGTCTATTTCAGCTCTGGTTGAATGGATTTTTCTATTCTATTTTTTTTTTTTTCCCTGCGCTGTCAGTCGATCAGGAAGCACATCCTGTCCATTATATGCCGCTAATGATAGTGTCAGGCTACATTCACGGCGCCGTGCTCCGTACAACAAATGTCCTATCAGCAGAGACTGATTATGATATTCGACACCAGCAACCGCAGGCGCCTGAAAAAGTTCAGCATTAGGGCCGTGCTGAAAAATTGAAAAGGAAAGGCTTGCTGAGTGAACAGGTACAATGAGGTAGTCAGTGGTTTGCACATCTGGGGTTTGAAACCTGGCTCTATTATTATGTGGTTTTTCTTGTAAAATTACATTATCGTCCATCCTTCCATTTTGTGTAGCGCTTGTCTTCAAAGTTGCCGTTGACTTTGGGCGAGAGGTGGGGCACAACGAAAAAGAAAACATTCTTGGAAAATAAAAATAAGTTGCAAAATACTTTAAAAAAAAAAAAAAACTTGCAAAAATCTATTTTTTGTGCTAAAATTATTCAATTTTCCTCCATAATTTTTTCATAATACTGCAAAATCTTTACAGTGAGTTCCAGGATTTTTTATTTTTTTTTCAAGACACCTGAGAACTGTTTTAAATTGTGAAAAAAAATAACAATATATCCCCAGCACAAAAGTTATACTATTGTTGCTCTCAAGGAATGGCTGAGATGAATTAAAAACTGAACAAGGACATCGTCAAAGCACGTTTTTTTTTTTTTTTATAGACGGTTAATGGAATGACAATAGCACCCACACACACACATGTACACGCATGCACATACATGCATATTCTCATTTCGAACAACACTCACTCTTGAGTCACTTGTCTGTGACCGACAGCTTTCAACAGGCGGCCGGCAACCGCCGCAGCGTTGAGCGCAACCTCCGCCTCTCGTTGACCATTATCTTGTCAAAAGGTCATCGTGGTATGACTCATACACCTGCTGTGTTTGTGATGGGAATAAATTAAAGGCGGAGACGAGGCACAAAGCATCAGAGGGGAAAATGGTCGTGGGGAAGGAATGGATGAGTGAGCGTGACGAGCAGATGTGGAATGTTGGGTGGAATGTTTACCTGTAATATGTCTTCTGACATGCGAGATGTCAGCAAATCAAATGTCACAGTACAATTAAGTCAACATTACATAGAACTTTATAAAACAAGTACCACCTTAAAATTGTGCAAATGCAACTGTATTGTAAATGCAACTGAACTGTAATTAACACATTTCTTCATTTAATTTTAGGACGTTTTTATTTATTTATTTCATTTTTTTATTTTACTATAAATATATATATATATATATATATATATAATATTTATTTATTTTTTTATTTTACTATAAAAATATATATATATATGAAAATCAATGTTCTGATCAATCAGACACATTTTAGCACCAAATAATGGTCAATAGGATTTTTGTAAATAAATATCTCCATCAAAATTAAATATTTAAAATGTTTATATTCCAGGCTAAAAAAACAACAACAACAAAAACAACAAAAAAAACCCTAAGAAAATTCTTTAGAGTTAATAATTTTCATCCTTTTTTTACGGGGGTTCTGTAAGAAGATGTGATACAGTATAATCATAAAGCCAAAGGGAAAAAAAAAAAAAAAGTAGTCAACAATATAATTTGATGATGTTAAAGTGAACATCGATTTATACCCGTTAATGTAAACAATTGCCTCTCTTGGGCTGCCAAGTTAACAATGAGTTTGCAGTTGATTTGAAATATGCTAATAAGGCAACGGCCTCAAAGACAACGCAAAGATGGTGGAAAGAAGATGATGAATTAATGGCCTCCAAGGCATGGCGTCAAATGCTAAGAGGTGGGGGTGTGGGCCAGAGAAGGCAGACGCTTCCATTTGCCAAATATAGGCCTAACTTGAGATATGCTTGGTGAGATTTACTGTTAAATCCTGAAAATAGTAAATACAGAGAACAGGATTTATGCTCACCACAGGTCATTATTTGTTGGAATAGTAAATCTCCTCCAAAGATTTTTTTTCACTCACCTTAAGTCACTCTCACTTTCATTTTATTTGGTATAATAGCTGAAAATTAAATGCAAGTGTAGCAAACATTTCATTTATTATTTTTCACGTAATTCTGCATGAGCAAAATAATCTGTCACGTCGTTATTCTCTTATCCTTCGCGTGTCAGCGGCAAAAGATGACATGCAAAAGAGAGCGGGCTTCTTATCAAAAGTGAAGTAATTATGAAGTCACCTACCTTATCACTACAAAATAGCCATTGTAATTATTGAAAGAGGAAGATTATTAAAGGGCCCATGCCATCAAAATCATTTTTTTCCCACTTGCACATATGATGCCCACCTATCAGCAACTACCACCAGTCAGAGGCAAAACTGTTTTCCAGATCAATTGAAGGAGAGCAGCGAGAAAAATCAGAGCGAAGCTTATTTACATACCGAATATTATTAATGAGAAATTAGACCATCTTACATCTCAGGCATTTACAACTAAAAAAACAACAACAACCTCAAAGTAACTTGCAAAGCCATCAGACATGATTAAAATACAACAATAATAAATCATACATTGTGGCATTGTGATATTTAAGGTTTTGTTCCTCATAAAATATGACATGGCTTAGCAATTCAATATCTTCCTTTAATTAATATCTTACAACTTGGTCTTTTGGTGGCTGTGGAGGATAAAAAGAAGCTTCAAAGCATTCTCGGTTCGGGTTGCAGAATTCTGGAATATTCTACCTGCACAAATAACAGCAGCTATTCTTGATTTCAGACTTATTTCTATGTGTATGCTGTAGTATTTTGTTAGACTACATCTCGTATGCAACCTGGCTCACTACTGACTTTTGGATTTTTGGTCTGTTTTACTGCCGCTTCTCCTTATAACCATGGCAGGACAGTGTCCGTTTGAAACGCCACATATTTTTGCAGAGGTCATTTTGTCACTTTCAAAGTCCTTCAGTGAATGTAACTGGTTGAAAAGTAGTGTTCAAGTATTTCTAAGGGCCACTGTTATCATCTTCTCCTGTATATATTTTTCTATGTTTGAAAGGTTGCACCCCTGAAATGTATCACCTCTTGAGGAAAATGCTAACTAAAAGAAAAATGGCACCCCACGACTCATTTGTCATACTCACCATTTCCTTATATTTGCACAACCTTACATTTACCTCCCCTAAGGCGGTTATGAATTTGCAAACCGCGAATGGTTTGTTTGGTCTATTTATATCATCTTCATTCATGGGTCACTTTTCAACAAATACTGCTTGGCATTAAGGTTCACTTCCAACGCACGTTTTCTTTTACTACGTACTCCCCCAGCACTGCTCCTCCTCCAAAAAACAAAACAAAACAAAAAAGCAATCCTATGTTATCGAAAACGGAACCAAAATTATTCAATGATTGATAAAAGATGCCGAGGCATTCAAAAAATTTATTTATATATTTATTTATTTATTATCATTGTGTGAAAGAAGTAAAATAGTAAAAAGCTCTTTGAAAGGCCTTCAAAATTAAATCCGTTTAGGTGAGCCTGGGGCAAAAAAAAAAAAAAAAAAAAAAAAAAAAAAAAAATAAAGTCTTCATTGTCCCTTTATGGGACTATATAATTCCTCATAAAATCCAGGAAGAGATCTCTGCAGAATAAGGCTTTCACTTAAGAAAAAAAGGTTTGAAATGTTGATGTAGGATACCTTAATTCTCTTCAAAATATCCCAAAGATCAAGAATTACAATAAACTTTACAAACATTGTTTTGTCAGCTATTATAAAGTATACTTCTGCTTCAGGCTCACGCGGAAACGTTACGGCGGAGCTCCGCTCGTGCGTTTGCCTTCGAACCTGTGCTCAATCCACATCACAATACAAGTCGGGCCGTCGCTACGGCTGGGACGCCACAGAATGGAGATTCCTCTGCATTTTATGGCAAATTCAGAAAGTTCAATTTAATTCAAAAACACGAAACAAAGCCGGAGGGAGATGAGGCTCATCACCGTGGCAATTATTAAATGCCAATTGGCACCGGTGTCGGCCGGAAACTCGCCAAAACACAACAGTAACGAACACATTTTTTTTTTTTTTCACCTCTTGACCCACGCACATATCCGCATGTACGGGGAAGAAAAAAAAAAAAGAAAAAAAAAGGCGAGCACGCCATCGAATGGACCAATCACGAGCAAGCTACGCCCCGCCATCTACGGCGTGCAAGGATTGAGCCGCAGCCGGCCAGGAGCTACGCGGCACTTAAAATTCATGGCTCGCGTAGATCATGTGATCTACGCCGGTCATTAACGCGAGAGCAAACGTAGAGGCGTAAATCAGGCTTAAGGGAGGGGCCCTGTATTTTGTAAACAATTGATCACCCAACACCACATTCTGGTTTGCATTACCATGACGACGACAGAGTTAGGGGTGGTGGCTCCGTTTTCCCTCATGGAGGCAGGCAGTACTTCATCATCATCAACACTTCAAATTTCAGTATGTTCCCGCCTACACCAATTTGTTGGTTTGCCATGAAAAACAACATCCAAAGAATATCTCCTGGCAGCCCAACAGAAAGTTATGGCATGAAGGTTACGCAGCTGAAGACTCCAACTTGATGTGAGGCGTATATAATCCGCTTACTGAACCGTTAACAAAAACCGACTCACCTCCGAACATGGAGGTTCGCAGTTAACGGAAGATCCACATCAACTGTCAGTCAAGCCCAGTCTGCAATCGTCCACCGCGGCTGGTTTTCCATTTGTGACGCATGTCGGAGCTCGGCTTGAAAATGTGCCGACAATGGCGGCCGTTATGTAAGAGCATTGATCCGTTTCGGTTTGAGTGAGACTGTACAGGGGAAGGTAAGGAGGTCTTATAGCTTCTATTACTCGTATTGATCAGAGGTGGCTTTCCACTATTGTTCCATTGGTCATTTTCGGCGTCGCCGCCAAGAGCGATGTTGGCTGTCGTGCAAAAATGCCAGTGAAGTTGGAGATACGAGCGTACGTACAAAAGGCGGCGCACGCAAGGGGCCGTGTTTTGGAACCGTGGCTTTGTTGCGTCTTGAAGTACAAGAGAATGGGGCCATCAAGAAAGCGCTATTGTACCTTTTCCCTCAGTCATTTTTTTCTGCAGTTGGATCATTGCCTGAAAATGACTTATATGTGCTGTAACTGCCTTTCAGTTACAGCACAAAAGCACATTCAAATTGTAATGACTCTCTCTAAATACTTTGTTCCGTTCAAAGTTAGCAATTAATCCCGCTACTGGATACGTTTTTATGACGCTGGAATGGAAACGTCGAAGTATCCTTGAGCAAAATACTGAACGCCCACTTGCTCTTTGCGATTAGTCATCAGGGATGAGCAAGTAACGGCAATACGTGTAATTATGTCGTTTGACAGCGTCAAAGCACTTTGAGCACCTTGAAACTCGAGAAGCGCAACACAAAGAAGCTCCATCCAGAGAAAGTGAATTGTGACATTAATTACATGTGGAATATTCAAAACAATCACGTATGTTTGTCTAAAGTGCTATAATGGGGAAACCCCAGAGAGGAGATAATCAGCATTGGTGTTGCAGTGTTATTAAAACATAAATAAATAAAATAACTCACTGGATTTAATTTTTTCCTTTAAAAAAAAAATCTGTAATTCAAATTGTTTATGGACAGTGTTTGCTTACCATAATCTCCTTCAACAAGTTATTCAAAATATTGATTCCTTACTCCCGTCTTGCAATATAGTTTTATCAATCTAATCCAGCCAGCAGGACTGCCCAGCCAGTTTCGACCCTAATATGTCTTTAAACGTCGAGTTTATGAATAAACTAGCAGAAGGCCTCGGTCGTAAAATGACAACTGCTCCCTGATGTTGTCATTCTCTGTTGACTGCCTCTGGTAATGAAAGCCGTGTTGGATTTGTTACCCTTGGGAGCCACAATTGACACCCAGCCAAAGTCAGCACCGAGGCTTAATATCGTCTGTCTGAGCTTCTGAAATGATGCGAATATCTATACGGTGATTATGGTTCAGAGATGCCAATGCTTCACCGTGTCACCTTATCAATTAAAGTCACATTCCGCCGCCCCTCTCAGCTATAAAGAGGTACATTTCAGAGCAGTCAATCACAGGTAATTAGTCTCAAAAGCACTTAGCTGTTCTGGCTATATTAGTCTTGAAAACATTATTATATATTTTTTTTTTTAATTAAAGAAATTGAGACACCCATAGCAGCGCTAGTTAATGTAATTAATTTTAAGGTTTTAATTTAATTTAATTTAATTTAATTTAATTTAAAGGTAATTGATTTTAAAATTAAATCAGGCTTTTGTGTATCATTTGGATTGCTCATATAAGTCTCATTGTAGTTGTAGACAATGCAAAAAAGGGACCAATTATAATTGAAGTACGACATCAAGGCAGAGGCTACCGCCATGTTTTCAATGCTATTCTTTGATAATACAAATAATTTAGTTTTGACTTTGCTTCCAATTAGGGCTCCTTTGACATAACAGTGCAGATGGATTCTTACTAAAATGATCTAATAGTAATAGTAAAATAGAAAACAAAAAAAAATCTTCCCTGCCAATTTCCACTAAATCACAAAAGCATCCCTGTTCTCTATCTGCAGTCGCAGTTCATCTTCCAAAGCCAACAGTAATGTAGCTGAATGGAATTGTGCACGGGGCTCGCTGACTTTTGGACAGATTTTTTACACAAAGCACTTTTATGGTCCTGAACCATAATAGCACAAAATGTCTCTACAGGGTTAGGACGCAGCTGGTAGAACACAAGGAGCAGAGGAGTAAAGAATGGCTGTGAGCTAATGAAATGAGTTGAAACTAATGAGGAATATGTCACAGAGACCTCAGGTTTTCCCTTATATAAGCACTAAATCAAGCACAAACTGAAACCTAACATCATGATTGCATTAAATCTGACCCAGTGGAGGACGACCAGAATCAGAGTAATATGCTCCCTCTTACGTGTTCCAGTTAAGAGACGAGAAGGCAACTGGAGTCGTGCAAGTTAAAAAGCTCCCAAAAGTCTGGGCACAAATACAAATGATTTTCCTTGTGTGGGAGACGACACTATCTGTTCATGAGTCCAAAAATAAGCCGCGCTGTTCTTACGTGTGTCGTTTGTCACCGTGATTCAGATGAATTGTGCGAGAGACAGAAGAGTGTTTGTTGCGTCTTAGACGAGGCAATTTGTACCCGAGCAGGGGACGTGATATATGTTCCGAACAACGCGCGGGCAATTAGCAGTCACGTACAGTTGAGGCCGGCGCTAAAGACGAGCTCGAGTGCAATCCCACATTTCCGGAACGAGGCATTTCCTCGTTGGGACTGGATTTCAATTGGAGTTGGTATCGCTTTGATTTGATTTGGGCCTCTGGCTGTTGCGCGAGAGCCACCCTATATGAAAGGAGGCATCTGCCTGAGCCCGAAAACACTCGAGCATCCGTCTGGAGCATCTGCTGCGCTGACAGGTGGAATAAATCACTTGCTCCACTGCAGTCTTGCAGCACACAGAAGCCACGCTTGTGTGGACTGCAGCAGCTTTCGGCCGTGGGCATTTGTGCCCTGCAGAATACTAGCGAGGTGCTCCGAGATGCTTTGTTTATAAAAGCGCTATTAGTCTTGCTGAGACGGCACCCATCAAACTTTAGGAGTTTTCCATTTTTTTTTTTTTTCATGCCTCCGGCGTTAATATAATGATGCAACTATACAAGGGTCTTTCTTCATCTACTTGCTAAAGAACATTTGATTGTATACAGACAAACTGTCAACATGTAACACTGTAAAAGTGGTGATGGAACATGATGAACATCAACTCTTTCACTCCCAGCCATTTTGACTGAAACAATCCCGGCTGTGTGACTGGATTTGGACTGATTTTGCAAGGCCCACAGAATATTATGTTCTAGTGCTATAAAAACATGGACACCTACTAAAAGAAAGACTAGACTCTCTTGTCATCAGGGAAAAAAAAAAAAAACACTGGGAAAAAAAAAAGCTTGTTGGAACATGGCCCTGGCTGATCTCTTATACTCTTCTGCCACCTGATGGCCGTTTTTTGTAATACTACCATTGCTTTAAGCGACTTCTTCAGGTCAGAAGCTATATTAAAGTCTTCTGTTTGCTATAGAATAAAAAAAAACAAAAACATAAAAACAAACAAAACAAAAAAAAACGTATAAATACGTTTTTGGGAGTGAATGAGAAAGTATTAAAAACGTATTTATACGTTTTTGGGTTTGAATGAGTTAACACGACAAGATATAGAACAGAAAAAAAGCCAAACATAAAGTGGAAGTCAAGCTACATATTGGCACACTTGATTCATAGTCTTGCAGCTAAGAAAATCCACCTTTTAAAATATTACCTTACGCATGCAGTAGAATGATGTGCATCTGCCCGTCCACTTAACATGCACTTTCCAAAATTGAACTGCTGTACTGCAGTAGCCCCGCCGCATTACACCAGAAGAATATTGTGCTGTGCATGTGGTCAAGTCCGAGTCCATCTAACAGCCGGGTCACTTCGGTTTATTTCCGAAGGGTCACTTGGGATTTATACAGTCTGACCATTTACTGCGCGCTTACTTCTTCCGGGCTGGGAGGCCAGGCCATGCCTCTAAATCCAGGCTCACCAGGGGGAGTATCAGCATGACAGATGACAGCCTGCAAGCTTGCTCTAAGTGCATCCGACAGCAGCGGGGGGATGGATGGATAAGAACAACTCAGTCCTTCGCTCTCTGCATGTCATAGCGAGTTTAACCCAGCGATTCGCGCCGCATGGACCCTTCGGCCTCAACATTGATACGTGTGAGACCGCTGATCACTTTTAACATGTCAATAAACGTCTCTCGACGGCGTCAAAATGTTTTGACCAATCTGGTTTGTCGGATGGCTCACCAAAAATGAGGGCTGACTGACATGTGGCGAGTCCTGGTTCATAACACACAGTTGCTTGACAAGACAATTTAGGGCTGTTCCGCTACGAGACATTCACAAGTGAGTGGTTCGCAAAAAAATTCTGTCTGCACAGTCTAATGAGATCCAAAACAAGAAATACAGTCGGGGAATTTATCATATATCCGACTGGTTCCTCCGGGTGGTGGGAAATAGTAAAGTACAATTGGTCGTTACCATGTTTAGGTAGATTTTTGTACTTTATATCTATCTCTCTCTCTCTCTAATATAATATAATTAGGGGTGTCAGACGATTAAATATTTTAATCATAATTAATTGCATGACTTCAATAGTTAACTCACAATTAATCGCAAATTTATAACTATTCTAAATGTACAATAAAATATTTTTTTCTAAGTTTTCATACTTTTGTTCACTAAAACTACAAATGTGGTTGCATCTTTTAGTCATTGGTATGGTAATTTCATAATAATTAATAAAATTTAAAGTTAAAGTTAAAAAGATGTACTGTACTTAAAAAAAAGAAAAAAAGAAAAAAAAGAGTGATATTGATTTGTATGGAGATCATTTTTCTTCCACTAGGTGGCATCATTGCATTTGTAAAATGTTGGTGACAGCTCAGTACATTATTTTCCTTGCATATTAAGAGCTATTTAATCTTTAACATGAAATAACTTCCGAAATTCTGCACATTTTTTAAAATTGTAAAATACCCAGTCTCCAAAAATATGTTCATTATTATTCAATTTATTATTGCTACATTTTGACATGGACGTGTATGCTGCATTGCAGCTGGAATTCCCTCAGATCAGGCTTTCTATAAGTAAGGAGTGGTCATTAATCATGCGTTAAAAAAAAAAAAAAAAAAAAAAAAAAGTAGCATTAAAGGAACTTTCAATTAACTGAAAATTAACACATTCATTTTGACACCCCTAAATATAATAATATGCAATATTTAACAATGAACTCGAGCTACTGTAAAATGATTTGGGTCCATCTTTTGTGGTGGGTTGTTGGAGTTTCTGAGTGCCGTCGAGTTTGTCGTTGTTAAATTGGGGTGATGAAAAAAAAATTGAGTGGCGGTCGATCCAATCTGCACTGGCTACCACACGCTGTGGAATTGGGACAACGCGCACGAACCATTTGGAGAATACGACAAGTTGACTGGATAGGCGCAGAATTGGACCGCTCCAAGCAATTTCCTGTGGCTGGCTCGGCTCGACTGGACGGCTCGCAGAATAGACCAGACGATGTCTATCTATCTTTTCAAGTGTTTGGCTTCATATACACTCAACTGCTAAGTGCAGCTCGGGTTGACTCGGGATATTAAATATGGATTTTCATAATAAAGCGCACTTGGCAACCAGAGATGGCTGTCGCGATAGCAAACTCTTGAGCGGGCGCTCCATTAGGGACACCGACATGTTCAAATCTGATCTCATCTCAAACCTCAACTTGAGTCTGGAATTAATAAATTCAGTTTACATTAGTTCGTCTTGGAATTGGTTTGGAATCGGGTACATTTTCCCTTATGGTTTGAGAGATTTTAAGTGTTTTTGCTGAATTTTGAAACATAAGGACGAACATTTCGGCCATTTTTTTTTTCACTCCTGAAAATATTTTTTTATTTTTTTTTCAAATTATTTTTCCACAGGTTATAAGTCACATTTTAATGGTGGCTAACTTTTTTTTTTTTTTTTTTTTAATATCACAATAACCTTACTTTTGAACATGGGTGTGTGGACTTTTTATATTCACCGCATGTTAAATGTGTCAATTGAGTCCCCAGCATTCATCAGCAGACGCAAAAGCGAAACTGGATGAACAAAAAGAGACGACATGTTGAAAAGCAATTCAATGTCATGTTATCGCCAAGTGATGCATAAGTACATTAGTCGTGGTTGCACCCCCCCCCCCCCCCCCCCCCTCCTTTGATAAATTAGTGTGTCAGTAATTGTTCCCGTTCAGAGAAGCCGTCATTTAATTAATTGTCTCAAAAGGAAAACAACATTGATGATTAATAAATCAATTAAAAATGTGCATGTTAAAGCAAATGTAATTGCATGTAATCAATGTCTGGTGCACTATCAGAGCAACACGATGAATTCATCTCAGCTGTGTATTTCATTTCGTGTTTGTCAGGAGACCTTGTAGCCTGAATTTGTCTGCCGTGTACAGTCTCGGTTTGAGAGAAATAAACTAGAAAGACAACTCTGTGTCCCAGTATTTATTTGAGTAATATATAACATCAACGCCATAGCACTGTTTCTGGACCAAGATGCAGGGCGGGGAACAAAAAAACCCAGTTGCCAACTGGATCACAACACAGCACCTGGTGCTGTTGTTTGTCACGCGGTCTCCCACTTTCAGCTTGTTCACTTTCATAATTTTTAATATCCTCAAACTGATGAGGGAGACAACCTCGCTAATGCCCAGTCAGATTAGTCATAAATCACCTGCCAATCACACTGCAGCCAGCGAGCAGTTGGAGAGCGCGCCGGCTAGCTGGGCTGCGGGGTTTCATCTTTTATTTGGGAAAGTTGTTTGACACTTAATTAACTGGCCTTTTTTTTTTTTTTTTTCACAACGCCCGTTGCAACTTTAAATAAGTTTGTTTGTGTCGAAAGGTTTGCTTCAGATTTAGTTAACAGTCATTCGTCCACAACACCGAAACAGGATGTTTAAATCACTATCTACTCAGAAATGCATAGGTGGTCATGATCAAGTGATTGGATGACACACAAGTAGGAAATGACTGAAATGGGAGAAAGTCTAATAACGTTCAACAAACGGTGCCTTACCCTGCACTACAAAAACCCATTAAAAAACAATTTGCTTGAGTGCTAAGAAAACACACACAAGTGTGAGATCATCACTTTGAAAAAAAAGAAAAAAAAAAAAGAAAAAGAGATGAATATGGTCTGTGTTCCCATTAAATGTGTATCGCTGCCAACAAACATCTCAGCATGATGATGTGTTGACACAAAGTCCCGGTCCAGACCGTTCCATTTGCGGTCCCCTGATACAAACGCTATCAGTGCCATCCCTCAAGGGTATCGGGAGCATCCCACTCTATCGTTAAAGCATCTCTTATCGCTCGCACAAGAAGCGCACAGCACCACACCTGATCTCCTTCCATTCCGTCTTACTGAAAAGATCCAGAAGGTGATGCTTATTTTGGCCCCATGGATGGTTAATGGTTAGGACGCAGTCATAATGCAAAGTGCAAACAAGCTAATCTGGAAGCAATTAGAGGTCAAGCGTGAAGAATACTTAATGTGCTTGAAGGTAAACTGAATTGAAATCAGAAAAAGCTGCCATTTTGTGTTCTGGTGGAAATACAATTGCAGGGATTTGACTTACAAGGCCCAATTTTACAAGTAAATGTCTGAAATTTCAATCATTGTAATGGGCAAAATTTCAGGATGAAGCTAAAAATGCACTCTAACGTTTACAGTTGAATTTAGTTTGACTTATAATTGTCACGCCGCCACCGGTGTGACGGCCATGCTTTTGTTTTGTTATCCATGTTTCCTGTTTTACTTTGAAAAGCCTAACTCTCATCTCACCCCAGGTCACTTGCCCTTCCTGCCGCTCCATAATTACCGGTCCCTGCCCTTGATTATCACCACCTGCCACCAATCACCTACAGCAATAAAAGCCACCTGCATTCTCCCCTCAGTGCCGAAGTGTCACCGTCAGTGCATGGAAGCGTCCCACAGTCCTTATGTCCTTGTTCATGTTGCCTAGCGTTGTTGCCTTGTTTTTGTGCCTTTTCCTCCCTTTTGGAGCGCCTTCAGTTACCCCTTTTGCCTTGTGCCCTTTTTCCTCCCTAGCGGAGCGCTTTCTGTTGTCCCCAGTACCTTTTGCCTGTTTTTTCCTCCCTAGTGGAGCGCTTTTTGTTCTCCACTTTTTCCCCTCCCTGTTCTCCTCTCAGTTTGAGAGGAGACCTCTGTTGGCCGGAAATAAACCTGCTGCCTTGGTGGCCTACCTTACGCCTGCGTCTGAGTCCTACTTGACCTCGCCTTGTCAGTACACTTCGGCCAGCATGGACCCAGCAGGCATGGTCGAGGCCGCACTGCAGAGCCAGGAGGCCCGGCTCAACAATCAGGACCAGATCCAACAGACCATGCGGTCCCGGATTGAGGAATTGACCAGCCAGGTCCACGAGCTGGTAAGCCTCTCACGGCGTCGAGTGCCAGCTTCCACCAGACAACTTCCTCATCCTGAGTTCTCCGTCCCGACCACGCCATTCACCGGGGTAGGATTAAGACTGGCCTCCCCAGAACGATACTCCGGTGAACCCGGGCGCTGTCAGACTTTCCTCACGGAATGCGACATTCATTTTGAACATTTACCACAGGCATTTCCCACAGCCCGGTCCCGAGTGGCCTTCATGGTGTCTCACCTGACGGGACGGGCCAAAACCTGGGCGACCGCGGAATGGGCCAGGGGTTCCTCGGTCTGTCAAAGTGTACAGGACTTTCAAGTCGCTTTGCGCCAAGTCTTTGACCCAGAGAACAACGACCGAGAGAAGGCACGAGCATTGAGCCGGCTTCAACAAGGCAAAGAACCTGTCAGCGATTACGCTGTCCGCTTCCGAACATTGGCAACGAGCAGTGGCTGGAACGCCATAGCACTTCACGATCATTTCTTAAAAGGACTCTCACCTGCCATTCAAGAACTTCTGATCCCCGTAGAACTCCCCACGGACTTGGACGCTTTAATCTCCCTCGCCATCCGCACCGATCATCGTCGCCAGGAGCTGGCTAAGATCGGCGGACCTCGAAGGAGGGAGGAACCCACCCCCTGGTCACGGCAACCGGAGGCCAGAAGGCTGCAACCCATCTTTTCTTCCCGACCGGAACCAGGAGAGGTGGACCTCGCCAGCGACGAACCCATGCAACTGGGAAGGGCTCGGCTTTCGCAAGAGGAAAGACAGCGCCGACGCCGAGAGGGCCGTTGCTACTATTGTGGTGGTCTTGGACACTTGGTGGGATCCTGCACCACGAAGGGCAACTCTCCGGTGAGTTCCCCGTCACCCCGACCCGCCAAGAACCACAGACTCACGCAAATTCAGATAGCCCACCACAATGTCACCACAGATCTGTCAGCCCTTATCGACTCCGGATCCGACGAAAGTCTCATGAACTGGGAGCTCGTAAGGCAAATACGAGCCTCCACCGAACCCCTTTCCTCGACCATCCTGGCTAGAGCGCTGAATGGCAAAGAGCTCTTCAAAATCACCCACATCACTGAACCTCTGGAAGTCCGAATCGGATCTCACTTGGAGACTCTCCGCTTCCATGTTTTTCACGCATCGTCCTCCACGTTGGTTCTGGGCCATCCTTGGTTGCGTGTACATAATCCCAGAATCGACTGGAACACTGGAGTCGTTCTGGAGTGGGGAACGGACTGTATCTCACACGGGTTGGAACCACCCTCACCCCGAAACTCCACAGCCCAGGTTCACCAGGTGACTCTCGTCCCACCGGCTCAAGAAGAGTACCCAAGCCTGCACACTGTTCCCTCCTGCTACCACCACCTGCGGGAGGTCTTCAGCAAAACCAAGGCCATGACTCTTCCTCCACACCGACCGTATGACTGCCCGATCGATTTGATTCCCGGTTCGACCATTCCCAAGGGGAGACTGTACTCGGTTTCAGGACCAGAACGCCAAGCCATGAACAATTATATTGACGACTCCTTGAAAGCCGGCCTCATCCGACCGTCTTCCTCACCTGCAGGCGCAGGTTTTTTCTTCGTGAGTAAAAAGGATGGATCCCTACGCCCATGCATTGATTACAGTCCCCTGAATGACATCACTGTTAAGAACCGGTACCCCTTGCCCTTGATGTCCTCAGTGTTCGACCAGCTGCAACAGGCTAAGATTTTCACCAAGCTCGATCTCCGGAACGCCTATCACCTCATTCGGATCCGCGAGGGAGATGAATGGAAGACGGGCTTCAACACTCCACGAGGACATTATGAGTACCTGGTCATGCCATTTGGCCTCACGAATGCTCCAGCCGTCTTCCAGGCCATGATAAATGAAGTACTCAAGGACTTCATAGATCACTTTGTGTATGTTTACTTGGACGACATCCTGATTTACTCTCCTGACCTAATGAGCCACCGAGACCACGTAAACCGAGTCCTGCAACGCCTACTGGATCATCATCTGTACGTGAAAGCTGAGAAGAGCCTGTTCCACGTCAACACCATCTCCTTCCTGGGATTTGTTGTTTCACCCGGGAAGGTGGAGATGGACTCGGACAAGGTCAGCGCCGTACGAGAGTGGCCCACGCCGGACTCTCGGAAAAAGGTTCAACAGTTCCTCGGATTCGCCAACTTCTACCGTCGTTTCATAAGAAACTTCAGCACCATTGCCGCGCCCCTACATGCCTTGACCTCCCCACAAGTCCGGTTCATGTGGAACCCGGAAGCCGAAAAGGCATTCAGAGACTTAAAAGCACGATTCACCAATGCCCCAATCCTCAGGGTCCCTGACCCCAAACGCCAGTTCGTGGTGGAGGTAGACGCCTCCAGCATTGGAATTGGGGCAGTTCTGTCTCAGCGTTGTCAAGAGGATGGCAAGACACATCCGTGCGCCTTCCTCTCACGAAAATTATCCAAAGCTGAACGCAATTATTCGGTCGGAGATCGGGAGCTTCTCGCCGTAAAAGTGGCTCTTGAGGAATGGAGACACTGGTTGGAAGGCGCCGAACTCCCTTTTGTGATCTGGACCGATCACCGAAATCTGGAATACTTACGCCAGGCCAAAAGACTCAACCCTCGACAAGCCAGATGGTCCTTGTTTTTCAACCGCTTCGTATTTTCTCTGACTTACAGACCAGGCAGCAAAAACGTCAAGGCGGATGCGTTGTCAAGAGTCCACGAATTCGAGCCATTGAAAGCCGAGCCTGAGACCATCCTGCCCCGGGACTGCATAGTTGGAGCCATGAGATGGCAAATTGAGGACGATGTCAAGGAGGCACTGCGCAACGTCACTCCCCCCACGTCTTGCCCGCCACGTCGACTCTTCGTGCCTGAGGAACTAAGGTCTCAGGTGATACACTGGGCTCATACATCACAGCTGTTTTGTCATCCTGGAGTCCGCAGGACCATGTATGCTGTTGCCAGGAGATTCTGGTGGCCGGCAATGGAGACCACCATAAAAGAGTACGTCGCCGCCTGTCCGACTTGTGCCCGCAACAAGACGTCCACTCAGTCCCGGATGGGTCTACTCCAGCCACTACCAATCCCATCCAGACCATGGGCAGAAATCTCAGTAGACTTTGTAACCGGACTGCCCCCATCTCACGGTAAAACCACGATCCTCACAGTTGTTGACAGATTCTCGAAAATGGTTCGCTTCATTCCACTAACCAAGCTCCCGTCCGCCAAGACCACAGCAGATATCATGATCCACCACATTTTCCGGTTCTACGGCTTTCCATTGCACATCGTCTCAGACCGTGGACCACAGTTCGTCTCCCGATTCTGGTCACAATTTTGTAAAGCTCTAGGTGCCAAAGCCAACCTGACGTCTGGATACCACCCTGAGGCCAATGGACAGGCAGAACGATTGAATCAGCAACTTGAAACCGGACTGCGATGCCTTGTCTCCCAGAACCCGACCACCTGGAGCAAGTACCTGGTATGGGTCGAGCTTGCTCACAACTCTTTGCCCACATCTGCCACAGGTCTTACCCCGTTTAAATGCGTCCACGGCTACGATCCGCCATTCTTCGCCGAACTAGAAGAGGAGGCAACGGTCCCCTCGGTCAAGGCCATGATCCGTCGGTGCCACAAGGTCTGGTCGGCGGCCCGGACGGCGCTTCAACGCCAGGGAGACCGGGTGAAGAGGGCCGCCGACCGGAAGAGGAGACCGGCACCAGAATACCGCCCAGGCCAGCGAGTTTGGCTATCAGCCAAACACCTCAGGCTCAAGGTACCATGTCCAAAGTTGGCCCCGCGGTTTGTGGGGCCTTTTCCCGTAACCAAGTCCATAGGGCCTGCCGCCGTTCGACTCCGTCTGCCACGATCCCTCAGAGTCCATCCTACATTCCACGTCAGCCAAGTC
Organism: Festucalex cinctus; assembly: GCF_051991245.1. Lineage (NCBI taxonomy): Eukaryota > Metazoa > Chordata > Actinopteri > Syngnathiformes > Syngnathidae > Festucalex > Festucalex cinctus. The sequence goes on from NC_135426.1 coordinate 20,981,515, forward strand.
AAGCCTGTCCACGAAAGCCCACTGGTGCCCTCCGAACCCAACCCGCCCCCCCCAGAGATGATTGAAGGCGGCCCCGTTTACAAGGTCAGAAAACTTTTAGATGTTCGTAATCGGGGCCGCGGGAGGCAATACCTTGTCGACTGGGAGGGGTACGGCCCGGAGGAAAGACAATGGGTCCCCTCCCGGTTCATCGTTGATCCCTCCCTCATTGACGACTTTTACGCTGAGCACCCTGACATTCCTGGGCCGTCAAGAGCCGGCCGTTGAGGGGGGGGTACTGTCACGCCGCCACCGGTGTGACGGCCATGCTTTTGTTTTGTTATCCATGTTTCCTGTTTTACTTTGAAAAGCCTAACTCTCATCTCACCCCAGGTCACTTGCCCTTCCTGCCGCTCCATAATTACCGGTCCCTGCCCTTGATTATCACCACCTGCCACCAATCACCTACAGCAATAAAAGCCACCTGCATTCTCCCCTCAGTGCCGAAGTGTCACCGTCAGTGCATGGAAGCGTCCCACAGTCCTTATGTCCTTGTTCATGTTGCCTAGCGTTGTTGCCTTGTTTTTGTGCCTTTTCCTCCCTTTTGGAGCGCCTTCAGTTACCCCTTTTGCCTTGTGCCCTTTTTCCTCCCTAGCGGAGCGCTTTCTGTTGTCCCCAGTACCTTTTGCCTGTTTTTTCCTCCCTAGTGGAGCGCTTTTTGTTCTCCACTTTTTCCCCTCCCTGTTCTCCTCTCAGTTTGAGAGGAGACCTCTGTTGGCCGGAAATAAACCTGCTGCCTTGGTGGCCTACCTTACGCCTGCGTCTGAGTCCTACTTGACCTCGCCTTGTCAATAATAAACTCCGTCTTCAATCCAATGCAAACCAATCCACTTTATTTCTGTAGCAGATTTTCTAAACAAACATTTCCAAAGTGCTGCACGATGAGATTGACGCACTATCATACAAATAAAATCCTTGTAAAACCAACTGTAAAAAAATAAAAAAATAGTCAATAAAATACTAAAATACAGTAAGTAAAATAAAAATTGAAACGCAAGAGTGATCAGTTCACAATGAAATGACCAGGATGAATGCGTTTGTAAGTCAAGCCAGCAAAATGTTAAAACTGCGTCTCATCCTCAAATTTTAAACCAGACACCAGATTAATAATTTCATGCCGTGCAAACTCAGCAGTTCATTTTCCCACCGTTTTCTGTCTGATTCAGTCCATATCAGTGTGAATCATGCCAGCCATGTCTGATGCATTATTGCGCAGATGTTAAGGTGTTGTTGGAGGATGACGATGTCACCTTGGATCAGCTGATGAGGATGAATCAGAGCATGAATTGGTCCCACCCTTTTTTACTCCAGACTCAAAATGACTTTTGGATTTCAAATGATATATTGGATTTGAATTTACTCTTGAATTATCCACACTGTGTTATATGCTTGCATGTTAATCACCCTGAGTGTGTTGGTTGCTCGTTACAGTCCGCTTGCATTAGGCCCAAATTGGAAAGTAACATATCACCAGGTGGAGCTACAATGAGGGGGAAAATGGGCTTGCTACAAGTGGACGTTGGCACGTATTTAGAGTAATCATGTCAGGCAGACATGTTTGGCCTTGATGGAGGTCTACACGCCCAAATGTGCCATCGTAACATTTTTTACACTTGTCATTTGCATACTGTCAGTCATTTGTAAATTCAGTCTCTGATCGAGGTGCGGCCCGCATTCTCTATAAATCTTTTATAAGGATGTATTTACGTGTGAAATGGCATATACAGCTTTGGAAGAAGTTAAGAGACCATTGCAACTACTACATTATAAATATTATAAGTATGTCCCATCACAAAATTAACATACTATAAAAAGACATTGCACCATACATGCTGAGAGCAGTTGACTCGCCGTATTTTGTGGAAGCAGCTTAAGTGTGAAGGCCAACAAACTGCTGCCATCCGCAACGGCGTGAGGGTGCAGAGCATGTGTTTTACTCAACGCCAAACAATCTGTCACACTCGGTTGTCTCCCACTTTGAAAAATGGGGCACTTCCATTCAATTCTATTTGCCCCCAGAAAAGAATGGTTGCCACTTAGATTGTTGGTTTGTGTTTATTCTAAAAATATGCTTTTACAAGAAAGGACAACTCACAATCTGCAGTTGAGTAAATAAACAGCAATTATGTCTATTGTTTCAATTATTTAAAAAAAAACAAAAAAAAAGTTGAACAGCCTCCTGAAAGAACATTTGAGTTGTAAGTGGGTCCATACCCCCCAAAATTGCACTAAAGCCTCCCACGTAGCCCCGAAGCAGAATAAATAAACAATTCATTTAGTTTTAATATCCAACAGGGAGAATCTGTGGACCGCCCGTATCACCCGTGCAGCAAACCGCCATCGCTCATTTCACTTTTATGCACTAGCGCATCCGAGGAGACAATGCGATCGAACATCTGTGTGGTTATGACTTTTCTCGCCAAGGAGCCGTTGGGATGTTGTTGTGGGCGCATGAATTTGTAATGGCGGGCGGCTGAGGTCGACACAGTGGTAAGATGCGATTTTTCTTCTTTTTTTTTTTCTCCCCCTTTTAGCTTGGCTCTCAGTAGATTCCTTTAGAGCAGCTGTCTCACACGTTGGCCTCTCTTCAGCGGCTATCCCAAGTTGCCGGGTTGGCCCCATGCTAACCGCGGAGCAATCTTGTTTAAAAACAGACATGACCTGTTTATTCAGGCCAGCCAAACTTGGGCCAGGCGAGAACATCTGCCACCGAGGCTGTGTGTGGCGCAATTTAAAAAGATGGGTCAAGGTTAAGAGAACCATCAACCAAAACCGCATGGTGGGAAATTCGCGTTTGCAAACACATGCTGGTAACACTTTTAGACCTAATGCCAATCTGTATTCACTCTGCAGCTCTGCTTACCTTTTGGATATGACATGATATTCATGTTGGAACTACAATGAGAATATGAACAGACCTGAAGAAGTTGAGAGCAACCTGAACGTTCACCGTTGCAGTCTTCAGCCATTTACACCAAGTGCTTTGCATGTATCACTAACGTAGCCCAGGAGAAATGGATCAGAAGAAGAAGAAAAAAAAAACCTTACCACCTAACTTACCACGCACGGCGGCCAATTTCCAATTTACCATGCACGGCGGCCATTTTGAACAAATGATATGCCCAGGATTCTCGCCAACCTGGTCCCCCAAGGCGGCGGCGGCCATCTTGGCCAATTGATTAGGTACACCTAGGATTTTCACCCTGTCGCCCACCCAGGGCGGCGGCCATCTTGGCTAATTGATTAGGTACGCCTGGGATTCTTGCCCCCACCTGAACAGGAAGTGACCTGATAGCAATAGGAAGTGACTTGGAAGTCACCCGATTTTAACAGGAAGTTGCCTGATTTCAACAGGAAGTGACCTAAACTCAACAGGAAGTGACACGATTTAAACAGGAAGTGAACCGAAAGTGACCAGATATAAACAGAAAGTGATCCAATTTTAACAGGAAGTGACCTAAAATCAACAGGAAGTGGCCCGATTTCAACAGGAAGTGACCTGATTTCAACAGTAGGTGACCTAATATCAACAGGAAGGGGCACTATTTCAACAGGAAGTGACCTGATTTCAACAGGAAGTGACCTAAAATCAACAGGAAGTGACCCAATTTCAACAGGAAGTGACTGGATTTCAACAGGAAGTGACCCAGAAGTGCTAATGCTAATGCTAGCAACCAAAACTGCATGGTGGGAAATTCGAGTTTGCAAACACATGCTGGTAACACTGTTAGACCTAATGCCAATCTGTATTCACTCTGCAGCCCTGCTTACCTTCTGGATATGACATGATATTCATGTTGTAACTACAATGAGAATATGAACAGACCTGAAGAAGTTGAGAGCAACCTGAACGTTCACCTTTGCAGTCTTCAGCCATTTACGCCAAGTGCTTTGCATGTATCACTAATGTAGCCCAGGAGAAATGGATCAGAAGAAGAAAAAAAAAGAAAGAAAAATACCACCAATCCTTAATATTGACAAACTGAGGTTAGGAGAATGATTTGTTAGTAAATAAGTAGTAAAGTGAATCAATGGCAAAACACTGTTGTGGGCACAGTAAATATAAAAAATATATAAAATTATTGATTTGTTTTTAAATAAAAACTTTGTTGAATCAAATAAAATTAAGGAATGAACATCCATTTTCTACTCTTGTGCTTGGCCATGTTGAAAGAATAAAGTAATCACTATAAACACGAGGTCAATAATGTTTGTGTGTGCTTGTTTGTGTGCGCGGAATCGAAATTTAGAGGTGTTCATAAACTATGCGTCGAATGAGTTTAAATATGTCAATATTAAATGTGTCCCTCCTCAAATTTAATGACTCGGTTGCATTTAATTGCACCAGTGGGGGGAATGACATCAACAGAAATATTGTTTTTAGAGTTAACATTTTAAAATTCTTGACTGCGGAGAAAATGTCAAACTCGTTCCTACTGAGATTGATGACACGGAAGCCACCGTGAGGTGCGATTAATGAACGCACTCTCAGCCAATCGCATCAAAGGCCTTGCGGCACTAAACCACTAAATCACTGTACACAAAAACGCTTTAAAAATATGCTTTGTAAAAGGAAAAATGCACTGAAATAAGAGCATAATCTGGGCTCCCCCCCGCAACTTTACAATCTTATTGTCATTGCAGTAACAGGACAGTGCAATAATATATGACGTGACAAGAACACCTGCAGTAAATTAGGGATGTAACGATATCCAAACATCACGATACGATATTATCACGATATGAAGGTCACGATACAATAATTATCACAATATTGTGGGGGTGTTGGCAATATTTAAAAAAGATCACAATATTGTGGTTTTGTACATAACAGCAATGCATATAAACCACCTATAATCTCAAATAACAATATTGAGGCTCTTACTTGCTCATGCAAGCACACATCGATCGCTTCACAAGCAAATTCGGTTCCCCTTCATCTGACAATTAGCATAGATTTTAAATATAGAAGGCCAAAACATTCCTAATGAAAGTTAAATTGCACTAATAAAATAGCCACTAGAGGGTGATAAAACCGCACAAATGGAAATCAACCTGACTTTTTTTGTGTTCCTTTCCAGATGTGTTCCTTTAAAATATTGTGAACACGACGACGACGATATTGTGGCAGTTTTATTATCACAATATCACGATATTGTCCATATTGTGACATCCCTACAGTAAATCCGCTAAGACCAGTAGTTGCGAAAGTTCTACTTCCCAAAGGTCAAGCCCTATGAATTTCTCATTCGTGATCATGATTGACTGCAACCAGCAATCTTTGCCAGGATAAAAAAACGGATTTGTTCGACTGCACTTACTAGATGGACCTCAGGTCCGAACAATAGGGCAAGCCCAACAAACTCTGTGAAGATCTTAGCAGAACGAATTCTAGCGAGAACAGGCCGAGCCATGTCCGAGTATTCCCTCGAGTCTTTCCAGTGACGTTACATTTCGCGCGAACGTGCTGAGCTAGACCTATTGCGGGAAAAGTTGTTAGGGGGTTGTCTGAAGTTCGTCTCTGAGGACCGCGAGCGGCGCAATTATTAAGTCGGCGCACCTCCGCGTTAGACCGTGAAACACAAGCCAGCAACAAAAGGCTTCCTCAAGGTTGCGCTGGATGAACATCTAATACCCCCTTCAGCAAAACAAGAGAATCACCTTTAATTAAAAGACAGTGCTTTCGTTGTATTGATTAACCAGGTGGAATAACAAAGCAGAGGTAGTCCCGTGTAGACTGCACATCATCAGGAATTCAATCTTTATCAAATACAATATGAGCCTGTCTGCAGGATGTTATCATTTGATCAAACGTGAACACCAACGTTTTGGGCCGAGCAACGCTACAAATGGGACTGAACTGAACAAAATATATAGATAAATAAATGAATAAATAAATAAACTAGAGGCGTCAAAATTAGTACGTTAACTTTGAGTTAATTTAAAGTTCCTTTAACACCACTAATTTTTACTTGGAAAGCGTCAAATGTCCGTGTCAAAATTTAGCAGTAATAAATGTAATAATAATGCATATATTTACGGAGACTGGGGTCAAGTTGTATTTTACAATTTTAAAAATGTGCAGAATTTCACAAGTTACTTCATGTTAAGGATTAAATAGTTCTTAATATGAAAAGAAAAAAGCACAGAGCTGTTTCCAATGTCTTACAAATGCAATTATGCCATCTAGTGGCAGAAAATGACCTCAACACAAATCAACATCACACTTGTTTTTTACATTACAGGACATATTTTGTTTTATTTGAATGTAATTTTATGAATTATGATATTACCACATCAATGACTAAAAGATGCAGCCATATTTCTATTCATTGAAAAAAAAATCCACTTTCATGGTAATAAGTGTATGAAAACTAGGGAAAAATGTTTTTTTTTTAATTGTACATTTAGAACAGATAAAATTTGTGATTGATCGTGAGTTAACTATTGAACTCACGTGATTAATTACAATTAAAAATTTGAATGGCCTGACATCCCTAAAACGAAGTTGGAGACTCGAACCTGCACAACAGCCAATTGACTTTTGCAAACATATAATAATGGCATTTTATTTTTTCCCAATGGTGCTAGTTATATGGAGGTATCAGATGATGCCTGACTTTGCATATAAACATAAATGGAAGCAAACCGAGACACATTCAACTGCTTTTATTATTTATTTACTACAGAAAGACCAGACTGAGCAAATAAATTCCACCGTGACTTTTTCATAAAATAGCTTCGGCTGTTAAAATGAAATCGCCAGAAGGCAAACATATGCCCTAAAGTGAATAAAAGCCCATCGTAGTTTGACGTGGGGTTGAAAACTGTCCAAATGCTCAAATGATTTACAAGCTTTTAAACTGCACATGTCGGGGAGACAAAATCAAAAGACTGGCTGATAAATTTTATCCTTGCGACTTGTAATTATTTTGATTTTTTTAAAGTATGAGATAGCTTGTAATGTAATGCGTATCATTAAACAATAAAATGCCTCCCAGGTTTGCTATGACAAGTGTTAAATGAAATCCATTTTCTTCCTCATCTTTACTGTACTAAAATACAGGACAAGTACTGAGTGATCATTTGCCCCCAAATTAAGTTGACATGCAACATCACCAATTGAATACATACAATAAAAACTAAACTGTATCTGATTCATCCCTCTTGCCAGGTCATAAGGATTGCGACATATTATTAGCCCGCAAACCGCCCTTCGGATGATCTATAGTACATGTGCAAATAATCTATAGCGTATTTGCTCGGCCAACCCAATTCAAGTCCACTCCCATGTTGCCCGGAGTCATAACAGCGGACTCATCTTTCATGGTTTGCCAATCCAGTGCGTCTCCCAGGAGATTCCGCATCTTGCCCTTTAGTCCAGATGACATTAAAAAGGATTTTGGCCAAGTTCAGACCGCCGGTCTCCACTTCCGAGTTTTTCCATAGCTGTTCAAATTGCTTTTCAAACTGACCTATATCAGATTTGTTGCCATTTTGAGGCATTCAAAAAAAGCCGGCCTCCGACGTGTGGGACTGATTTTGCTATTAAGTGTGGTAACAAGGGTTGGGCGGTATTAAGATTTTGACACCGTTTCACCGTCTCCTCATTATACCGGTGTATACGGTAAAATCGTCACATTTTTCCTCTTTAGTTTTCTGGGGGTTACATTTTGTTGTGATTTGGGTGCTCCGTGGTTGCAATGGCAATGCTTTTTTTTTTCCACATTTTTTTTTTCCCCAAATCACTCACTCACAGAAGCTTTCTTCATGTCCCCAACCCAGTTGCCTACCCATCGGCTGTCGGGTTCCGGGCCGCGCTGGCACCGGCGGGGTAAGTCGTTATAAGGCTTAAATAGTTATAAGTAAATAGTTATATTAAGTTGGAAACAAGTACACATTTATATTTTCTCTCAAAAAATATATTTATATCATATATATATATATTTTTTTTTAAATGGCGATATTTAAAGTGACACCGTTTCTATTTTTAGACACCACGGGATACCTTATTACCGTATTACCGCTCAACCCTAAGAAATTGGTGGTCCGCATGGTTATATGACACAAATCCACCCAGATTCCATTGAGTCAGCAAGGAACCAATTAGTTGTCTTGGGCCTTCCAGTGAGAAACTCATAAAAGTTCAATTCCCATCAAGATCTCGTCAGACCCACTCTCAAGTCCGTCGTCAGTTGAAAGCACATTCGAGCAAACCCTTTTCATCACGCCAATTTTATTAGCAGTATCCCCGTCCATGAAGGGAAAGCAGACATTCTGAAGGCCGTCCATCATTTCCCGAAACGACTCATTCCTTCCCTTAAATCCAAATTGCCCCCGCTTACAAAATTGATGACATTGTCAATCGGTTTCATCCGAGACATCATTTGTAGAAGGAGGTCGGCAATTTATGTCTCGCTTCTCGAAAACTCTTTTTCCAAATGGCCGTCTCGGGTGAATCTAAACGGTACTTCGAAGAAAATCCTGTATCAGCGAAAACAAGTGCAGTACAGGGGTACCTTGATTTAGAGGTTTAATTCCTCTATATGCTCGTAACTTAAAACACTCGTATCTCAAATCATCTCCCCATAGAAATGAGCAGCCTCACAAAAAACACCAGCATACATTTTTGGTTGCTTTTAAAACGGTACTTGTCGTTATTGCAAATTAGAAAAACATACGGTTAAAAAACAAACAAACAAACAAACAAAATAAACACAATAGGAACCTTGCAGTAGTCGCCGATTGTGCCCTACTAATATAATTATAAAACAAACATGAAAATAAAATGCCCAATGACACTGTACTTCCTCTGGTGAACCACCAGGGGCCAGTATATTACAGCGACATACATAATAAACAAAGAGCTTTAGGGCAAAGACTCGGTTTTGCAGAGGATAAAGAATATATGCCTGTTTGTCTTCATGTGTTGCTGCAGTGTTCAAATATTTGCTACCACAACATTGATGCTAGTTGTGTTAGTATAGTCATGATTTTTAGAATGTCAACACTATCACTGACCAATGAAATGAAGATTAAATAAATTCTAATAGATGCTGATTAGTGCATAGGTGGAAAGTTTGATCTTTTTATGCTTTCTGAGCTATTGCGCTACATCTAAAATGAAAACAAAACAAAACAAAACAAATGTCTGACTTTGCAGTGGCCCTCTCAGCAGCCCGATGAGGCAGCAGAGTCGCTGTGTGTACTTTTGCCTTGATTTGGCTCTCGTCGCTCGCCAACGCGGAGACCGAGATCAGCACTGACAACACTTGAGTAATGGCACCCTGCTTTGGACGGGAATCTCATAAAGCTTCCGATAGGGCCTTCTATCTCGGCGTAACGAGGATGGATATCTCCCCGAGTGGAATTTAGACAGTTTATTTAGGCTCAAAGGAAAAAACACGCTGCTTCCGCCCGTAGATCCTGCAAAAGAGATTGTTTTAATTCCAACTCTGATTGACTGTGTTGTGACTTCAAGGGAATGAACATGTAAAGAAAGCTTCGTTACGACGTACAGTTACAAGCTAGGATGCCTTAATATACGCTGATGTGCTTGCATTTCTGTTTTAGGCAGATTAACACTCATTAGTTTGAGTATGGCTTCATTAATGTACATTTCCATTAATTCATCCATCCATTTTCTATCATTTTCGCGGTGACGCGCATGCGCAGAAGATCCCGCCATCTTGGATCGCTAGCTAATACTAATACTTTACCTCAGAGAAAATAATAAAACAGCTGTTTATTCATTTTGGGAGTGAATGGAGTTGTCAGTAAGCTGGTTTGTAATCTATTAATAAAGTTTGACTGACCAATCTGAAGGGTTTTCTTGACATTCCCTTTAGCGCAGCACCATCTAATGGATGCATAACGTAACCCCAGCCTCTACTGCCGCGCCTTATATATGGAAAAAGTAAAAAATATATCATTCATTGAAGGTGCGCCTTATAATGCGGTGCACATTATAGTGCGGAAAATACGGTAAATAAAAAAAATATTATTGGCTACCAAAACACAGGCAAAATATCAAACAATTCTTTGGATAGATGCAGAAAATTGATCTTAGTTGAGTTGAGTAAATGAGAGCCTCATTAGCCACTGACCATTCCCAGTTTGAATTGTTACGTCTGTACAGAGCTCCTGTTTCGTTACCACGGAAATGCCAACGACTCACACTGTGCTGCGCATGATACGAGCGTGTCCACATATCCAATTGGAAAGTTTAAATGTCAGCCCTGTTCCAACGTGTCCATCATCGACTCCGTCCCGGAAGTGTACATACCTTGCGAAAGCGGTGAAATGTTTACTAATTGTGGATGGCATTCAGTAAATGTCACATAAACGGTCAAGTTATGGAATGTGTTTCACAAGAGGAGGAAGCAGACTGTACAACCGTGATGCTTTATTGCTTAGACGTGAATTAATTGCAGAACTACGCAGTCAATTCTGCGAGCTTTTCCACTAGGAGCTTTATTTTCTTTTTAATTAATCTCCAGCCTTTAATTACCCTCTATTTTATCAGTGTCACTGAAATGTACTTTACGAAAAAAGTGTGTACAAAAAGCGCACCCGTTTTTACACCAAGCATAGTCTACTTTTCTGTGGAGTAGGCGCAAAGTTGTAACGCGGCTCCAAACACGGTAGACTGGACTTGCACCTGCAACAAAATGAAGTTATGCCCATTTTTACGCCCAGTGCACAGGCGCCACGCTACCAAAAATAGGGCCCATCCTGTCAAAAGTCACACCTTCAAAATAAAAGTATGTAATGGCACGATTTCACCAAGTTTTCTTGGTGTCGGTGTCTTATTTAACAATCACACTCAATAAACAAGCACAAAAGAGTTTGAGTGGTTAAATAAGCCTCAATTGGGCTCAATAAAGTGTGGTGAAGTTTCTGTTAGACTAGCATGCTTTTATTTTGAAGGCCTCGGTTTTGGCAGGATGTTGTGCCAATGTTTTTGGATTTAATATCTATCGCTAGTTATCCATCCATCTATCGATCCATCCATCCATCATCTCAACCGCTTATCCTCACGAGGGCCGTGGGTATAGCTAGTTATTAATAATATCGGTGGCAGATAATTATCGGCAATTATCGACCAATTTGACGTCACACAGATAAAGCAGATAATCGAGAAATCTGACGATAATTATTGGCAATTTGATTTCATACAGTTAAACCAGATAATAAAGAAATCCAGCAATAATTATAGACATGCCACGTTGGTCCATCTGTTGTGGCTCATATCAATAAAATTCAGCTTCAGGCTGGTTCACATACATTGAAAAAATGTGCAAAGTTTATACAATGTTTCATTGTATTTGTAGGACTCGAAAGTATATTTGTATTCAAGTTAATTTTGCAAACAATTATCGGTTTACTTATCGTTTATCGACATCAGCGCCTCTAAATTATTGGTTTATCAGTATCAGTTGAAAATAGCATTATCGTGCATCCCTACTAGTTATTATCTATAAAACGTATTTTTAATCAATAATTTTGGGTGTTCAAAAACGATTACTGTAATTGGATTTATTTCCATTGGGAAATACTGGTTGAGATTTTGTACGATTTGGAATTAGTTCCGTTTCCTAAAACGGCAATTTTGCCTTTGTATCTTTGTCACATTTACAGTTTGTAATATAAGCAACTTTTCATTGTCACATTCTAATTCCTCTGTTCCCCTTTCGCGTGTGATCTTTCAGCAGTCACGAGGGAGCGTCACTGTCGTTGTCAGCATGTCGCCAGCAACGCCGCAAAATTAATCGTGCAAGACTCTGGCAAAGGCATTAATTTATCATGTAAAGGTATAAATTACAGGGGGAAAATGGAGGCACATTAATCTTCATAGGGCAAAAAAGCCAAATCGGCAGAAAATGAACACGCCAGACTACTTTGATTTGCTTACATGCGGAGAAAATGAATGGTTGGAGTTCCAGCTATGAGCTTTTCAAATTTCTGCTTGTAGCAATGCTTAACTTTTAGTTACACAAAACACTTTTTGACTGTTTCATAAAAATTCTTAGAGAATTTAGACATTCCCACGTTAATGCTGTTACCGCTGTAAAATTCTGGGTGAGAACTTTTACTGGTTCTTGTATCTTAATGCTGACGATATTATACTTAGTAATAACCAAAAGACTGCATGTTCTCAGTTGAAATATTTACTGGATGCCAGAAAGGTCGAGTACACAGGAACTGCTCTATTCAAATTCGTCCCTGCACTTATACTGTCTAGGCCGCCCGCCCACATGGGCGAACGGCTCAGCTTCCCCCTGTGAGAATGTGCGGCCTGATGGCCTTAACTGTTTTTTACTGGATACGTATGTCAGAATGCAGACAGATAGAAATGCGCCAAGCAAGGACAAATAACAGCGACATAATGGCCTAGCTCAAGTGATCTATCTCGTCCTCAAGAACCCTAATCTAACAAAAAGGCTCACGCATAGCCAGTATAATTTAATATATTTATATATTTTACTATGTTTTCCCCTAATAGATGGGGTAGAATATTTCTATATTCCAACCAAGCTTCACATGGTTTCCACCTTTGCTCTTACCGTGCTGCCATTCATAAATCATATTTAAGATGCCCATAGAGCTCCAACTACATCAGTGCAAGACCTCCCAAAGCCGGTATACTCACTCAGTGACCCGAGATCAGGTTGTGTTTGATCTAATCAGACCTTATGTCCTGATGTTACATCAGAGACAGACAGCCTCTGACCAAGGGCTGGCAGCGTGTTTTTTTTTTTTTTTTTTTTGGGTGTGAAAAAAAATGTTTTTGCACCATTCACTTGGATGTTTTCATGTCTGCTGTGCAGAAGATCAGTATATAAGGACTTCAAAGTCCTCTCTTGGTCAACAAGATAGCTACCAAATTTGTGCAAGGAATATCATTCCGTAATGTTAATCTTCCACAAATGACATTTGTTTATAGGCGCAATTGGGAATTGAAAGTAGCATTAGAGGCCAAACGGTAGAGCTGGTAATTGTTTACCAATGTCTTTAATTTAAGAACTCGTTTCGATTAGTGTTCTAATTGTGCAATCAACGGCCGCTGTGGTGTCATGCGTTCAGATAATTAGACATCAGTAACGATTAGGGGTGGGTGAGTACCGATACCAGTTATCGGGACGATACCTGGCTTTATTTCAAGGTATCAGTTCTTGAGACAGCAGCAGATACCGGTATCGGCCGCCCTCTTGTGGCTGCTTTATGACCAAAAACAAGAAATTAGAAGAATATAAGAATAGAAATTTTCCATTAATTTCATGCAATTTTAAGGGGAAAAAATATATCTTGGGATATGTCGGTCTTTTTTTTTTTTTACAATTATCTGCCACTGTTGTTTTCAAAAGTACAAGTGGTATCAGTATGGATACTATACTGGTCAGAAAAAAAGTGGTATCAGACATCTCTAATATTGACTACTTTTGACAAATGTTCCAGTCACATGTGATAAGAGAAAAATAAAATAAAAACTCATTAAACTTGTCTGAAACAAGTGTAACTTCAAAATATAACAATTTGCTAGTTTGTCACTATGATGAAGTGTACTGCCTCCATTTGCTTGTCAAAAAAAAAAAATCAAATGGAAACAAAGGCGTTTGCACTCAGGGAAAATTCAATCTTCTTTGCAATCACCTGCCTGCCTAAAAACTCCTGCTGATGAAAGCTATTACTCATAATGTAGATAAAATAGGCCTTCCGCAGCCAAAACATCTATTAAAGATTAGGATTAAGTTATATCGTAAACTAATGTCGCGGTTGTCAAAAAGTTGGAAGGTTGTTGCAGACTGATTCCTGTGAGAGGTACGACTTGCAGCTCTTTCTCGCTAATCCTGCATTTTTTAAGGCATGCAATGGTTATTGTTAGATAAGAAGGGCAGGAGTCAGAGAAATCAATACAATTCTTATTATCTTACTTGTGCAGGGGTGGGGGGGCACCAAAAGCTTCTTTTCGGTGGAAATGACCAACGCTAATTAAATGCATAATGAATTGTGTCGTGCCTTCTTTAAACCTCTTCATTTTCCTTTTCCTCAGCACGCCTAATTAACTTGATTTGTTGTTTTCGTGCGCGTATTGATCCGTGGGCCAGGGACATTTTTACCGGAGGCGTTTACTTCCCAAAACAGGTCAGTTATAACCGTACGGAGGCGTTTGCCACAAAAAGAAAGACTATTAGTTTATTTTTTTGTCTTTATACTGCATGTAAAACTCAACTGGGACAAAAAGCCCATTCAGGAAGCAAACATGGTGGGCCAAAAACTGGCGGGTCAATTAAATTGGGTCCCAATGAGATTGAGTACAAAAGCGAGCTGGAAATAACTCGTCTGAAGGGATACACATTTACAGTCAATTTTTACCGCAGCCAGTTTAGGCTGCAAATATTTTGGCCCAAATGAATTGTGTACCAAAAAAGTACAGTAGGCTAGTTGTTGTTAATCCAAAATGCTCTGTGGGGAAACGTACAACCCGTTTCTACAGCAGCCTGTTTAGGCTGCATGCATGTTAGCCAACATTAATTGTGCTCCCCTATATTATTAATCCAAAACCAATATTTTTATAATTCATTTGCCCCCAAAAACGTATAAATATGTTCTATTTTAAATATTACCATTCTCCCAAAGATTTATATTTTAGACTTAGACTTGACTTTACTGATCCCTTTGGGATGGCTCCCTCTGAGAAATATACATTTATATTTTATTTTTATGTATTATATTATATATATTATATTATAAATTTTTTATATATATTATATTTATATTATATATTTTTTATTTTATAATTATACTTTTTTTTTTTTTTTATTTATGCTAGAGCATACAGAAGGCTTTGATGCAGCCTCTGAAGAAAATGCTGCAATGAAGCAATGGTAGTTATGACAAAAACGGCCAGCAGGTGGCAGCAGAGTATAAGAGATCAACGAGGGCCTAGTTGCAAAAAAGCTCTTTCCTCCACCGTTTTAAACAGATTTGTAAATAATGATGAAACTTAGCTTTATTCGAATGTTAATTGCTGCAAAACGGAAACAAACTTTTTTTTTTTTTTTTTTCCCCTGATGAAAGAAGACACTAATCGTTCTTTTGGTAGGTTCCGTGTTTTTCTAGCAATAAACACAATATTCTACGGGCCTTGCGAAATCAGTCAAAATCCAGTAAAACAGCTCGGAGCGAAGGGAAATGCTTCAGTGAATGAGTTCATTTCCACAGCAGCCCGTTTCGGCAGCAAACCTGAATTTTCTTGCGCTGATGTTGTCCAGGGTCAACTTGAGGCTATCCCAACTGACTGGGCGAAAAATGGGATACACTATCTAATAGCCCAAGAACAATTACAAACTGCAATTCAATAATTTGTATTGACACGTTACAGCGACAGATAGTGATGCACCGCAATCTCAATATTTTATCAGACAACGATTGGGCGCTGGAAAGCATCCAAACTCCCGTCAATGCAGGGGCATCATGGTTTAGAGGTTGTCTACTTTTTTTCCCCTTACGTTTGCACTAGTAAGAGAAAAAAAAAAAGATATAAACTGTCCAAAATCTGGATCAATTTAGGGAACATAGGTCAGCAACCTCAATTGCCCGCAAGCAGCTACCCAAGAGCCTTTGCAGTTAGCCACGATCAATAGCATCGCTTGCTGAAAGCATTATCAACCACAAACAGCACCAAGTACCCAGACCATTATCTCGGTCAGGGCAGCGGAGGGGAGGGGAGGGATGGCCTGCATCTGAAATCAGCTATCATCTATGAAGGACACTTCAGAAATGAGAAGGGAAAAAATAAAATAAAAAATATAATTTAGGATAATTGTCCAAGATTAAAGTTGTAACATAGCAAAAGAAATGTGACATTATTGTTGTATTGTTTTCACCCTTAAAACACAAAATACTGTGATTTATTTATTTATTTATTTTTAATTGAAGTCTTTAAAAATAGTTGCCTTTGACATCTTACATCAAACCTTAATGAACCTCCTTTTTGTATAAATATATTTACATTTCTCAGAAAGTACTTCTTACTTGCAGTTACATTTTTTTCTTCTACATAGTCAGACATTATAATAAAAATATTAACCTGAATCTGAAAACTTTACAGTTTTCCATGGTAAATAAAAGATGATTTGTGTGTGTGTGTTGTGGGGGGAAAAGACTGATAAACACTTTACTTATTCTTGCAATATTACGACATCTTTTTTGCTTTTTTGGGGGGGTTTTTGTTTTGTTTTTTAACTAAAATAAGAGTTGATTTCATTCATTTGTTGCTTTCTCGGCATGCAGAACAGGGGAATTTTATTTTTATTTTTTTTAAGCAAACGTGTAATTTTGATTTTATTCTTACATCTTTATTGCACACATTTATTTATTTTTTTTTAAAGAAAAAAATAATTTTGGCATAGTTTTCACAATAATAATAATAATAATCTCGTTACTAATATTTGGATTTTTTTCAGTTATGATAATACTCTTTCCGCACCCTTTAATAATGAAGTCGCCACTACCACCATGACTTAGAGTATTTACAACTTTTTTTTTTTTTATAATATTTTTTAAAATTTTTCAGCATTTGATGACTATTTAGCATAGCGTTTGAGATTACTACACCACCATGAAAGAAACAAAAACAAAATTCTCTTCAGTGTCTAGCTTTCTGGCCTTATTACAATTTTTCTTCTCATAATCTTACTATTTTAAAGAGATTTTTAAAGATATATTTTTTTTCAGAGTAGCATTTACTTGGATTGCACTATCAGAGAAGAAACAAGTTGTATAAAATAAATACAGTCATGAAACATGATTCAAAGTCTGCGTAAATCTTTGCCGCACTTTTTCTTTGAACAAGTGACAAAAGTTAGCGCAACGCTTCCGGTTAACCTGCAGAATATGAATGCATTCTGCGAATGTAGATTTATGACCATTCCCTTGGTATTTCACTGAAGTGAAACTGACAAAAGTGGACGGGGGGGTGGGGGGGGGGGGTATCTCTGGTGAACGTGCACCGCACAGTTCTTTATTGAATAATGCAGCAGAGCCTTTAGCTCAGCAGTCGTCCCTAATGTGCCCAACACTAATTCTCCAGGAACATCGCAGGCCGACTGCACAGCGTGGATTGTATGCTTGTCTCTGCCTGATATAAAGACATAGAAATCATTCATGTTCACTCAGCCGTTGAATTGACTTTTTCTCTTTTTTTTTTCCGTTTGCAGGGATTTATCGACGTACAGTGAAAGACAAGGTTGCTTTAAGCCCGTTTGAATGTGAAATATCCACTCATTTTGCTCTTGCTCAAGCATGGACGGCGAAATCCTTTCATCGGCAGAATTTTGTGCTACTTTTTGTTTCAGATAACTGATCAACTGAGGTTCATCATTTGCAGCCGTTGGCCATTCGTCGTCTTAAACTGCATTCTGGTCATGAACGCTTGTTGTCTAATTTGGTATATTGGCATTAACACTGTTAGCCAAGATTAAACAGCTCTGATAGGTCTTCATTTTCATCCCCCAAAAGGACAAACCGCATAGACAGCAGATGGATAACCATCAAGACAATGACCTAAATGCTATATATTTCATTAAAAAGTCACATGACTTGATTGCAGAGGAATAAATAATACTGGAAACACCCACTATGACACGTTGCAGCTAGGACAACAAAGTATGTGGCCATTTCATTTCTTCGTGTATAATTTAATGCTCTATCAACATTAATATGAGTCAATAACCTGTACTCATTTAAAAAAAAAAAAGCCTGCTAGAACAGCTGAATTTTATTTGAGATTAATCAAAGGTACCATAAATGGTGGCGATTGTGTGCCAATTCGTGTTTCACATGAGTTGTGATGTGATTGGTAAATTCTCAAAATGGCCGCATCTCCATTTAGAAGGGTGTGTGCACTTACGCAACCACACGTCAATTGTTTATTTTTTTTATTTCCCCTCTCGAAAATGTTTTCTATTGCACGTTTTAGGTCACGTCAGTGGTGCAAAATGTTTTGATTTTTTATTTTTTTTTCCATGAGATCTATTTCCGTTTTATAGCAAAAATGCATGGCACTTGATCAGGGGTGTGTAGACTTTTTTCATCTGCTGTCCATGAGGGATGTAACGATATCCAAACATCACGATACGATATCACGATATGAAGCTCACGATACGATAATTATCGCGATATTGTGGGGAGGTTGGCAATACAAAAAAAGGTCACAATATTGTAAAAAAAAAAAAAAAAAAGAGCTCAGCTAATAAAACACACACAATATTGTGCTTTTGTACATAACAGCAATGAAAAATATAAAAATATAAATTATATAAAAATATAGAAATAGTTATATAAAAATGTTGAGGAACTTACTTGCTAATGCACGCACACATTGAGTTCCTCCACATATTGACTCGCTTCACAAGCATATTACGACGATCATCTGACGATTAGCATGGATTTTAAACATAGAAGGGCCAAAACATCCCTAATGAAAATTAAATTGTACTAAAAAAGGTAGCCACCAGAGGGTGCTACAACCACATAAATGTAAATCAATCTTTTTGAACAGATGTGTTGCAATTAAATATTGTGAACATGACGACGACGATATTGTGGCAGTTTTAATATCACGATATCACGATATTGCCCTTATCGTTACATCCCCTACTATCCATGGTATGAGCATCCACCAATCAAAAGGGATTTGTTTTAGGGTATTTGCTCTCACATCACAAAAAATAACTGTTGTTGACAACTGTTCTTTGATAATGAATTCCTCAGCAGAAAAATCAATTTGGTGGAAAAAATACAAAAGAGGAACCAAAGAGACTCACACAGCGTGCAAGATTAGCAAATAATGACAGGATTTTCGTCTCATCTGATGCTAATGCTCATGGCGGCGCAGACAAGCTCCAAGCTGTGTGTTGATCGATCATCGACAGTTTGGTGTCAAATACATAAAAAAAATGTGGATATCGATCTGGGGAAGAACAGGTAGGAACCGGACCGCAAATACAATTTTACACAAGTAAGTACAGCATGTGTGTTCACATACCCATCCAAGCTTATTAAGAATTTATTTGTATTTGTGTAGAGTAACACTCATTTTCAGACCGCCACTGGCGTGTCAAAGCTGTAAAAGGAAAAGGTTGCTGTTTATTTTCAAGGTGGGCATATTTTCCGCCAGCCAAAGCTGGACCGCAGGTAAGGTGGCCGGCGTCCAAAAACAGCCGACTGTAATGCCCTTTGGCTGCAGTTGGCCGCTCGCGGTAATGGCCACCGGCTGCGGACCGAGTTGCCGTTTTTTTTTTTTTTGCCACGCTCGCCGGCCTCTTTACAGCTGCTGGCGGGCCAAATCGCGCAGATGCTAATGAACAAGCGAGCCGCTAAGACTCTCGCTGGGCACGTATGCTTGCGGGTTCACCTCCAGAATCCGCCGTACACGCTTTCCAGCAGTGCAGGCTGATAACGGGAAGTGAGCGCTGAATGTTCAACAACTGATTGCTGTGGCGATTATACAACAACCTCTCATTTAAGGTCGCCAAACTGGTAGTTGAGGGTCGGGGCGGACTTACAATTAGGCAAGCGCAGACGATTGATTACTTGGGGCCTGCAGATTAATAGGTGGGTCCTCACACAAAACGTTATAGGAAGCTCGTCATCTTTTTATGAAGTAACCGGACAGACGTCAGCTATGGCATCCTTTTGTGATAATCCACCCCTTACATCGCTTTTTAATGTAGTCCAGCATAATGTGACAAGACTGGCTGTCGTGCATTTTCATGTCTTATTTAACACGCACTTGCTGCTTCTGTATGGCCTTTATCAATTATTTAGGGCCACTCCTCAAATCTTCACGTGGTAATTAATCTCAAACGTAGCCGACTGCCCCATTTGCAACAGTTGCTGCGAGGCCATTTGTCTTTCCGATAAACAGCAAGCCTCCATATTTTTTTTTCTTTCCATTGTTTTTTTTGTTTGTTTATGAATGTGGTGTGGGAAATGTGAATGCTGTGCATACATGTTCACATCGTTTATTTTTTATGCTGTTTTCATCATGGGACTATTACTACTAATATGGCTTCATAGTATTGGATTGTGCTAAACTCCCAATAAGGGCGGGCACTAAAGAAAATGGATGGAGGGGAAACGTAATTTATCAAATCAAAATGATAATATGAACAACATGGATGCAATGATCAGCAAATAGCAAGATGCACTTTTGCCAAAGTTTGATGGTCAATGCGTGGGATGGAAGACCACCAAAGAAGAACGGGAGTAAAATTATTTTGAGGAATGAATATTAATGAGTTAATAAATGAACGGGTTTTTCAAAATGCCAAGCTCAAAGGGCAAAGAGGCAAAAGGGAGCAGAGATGAGAGAAAATGATGTTAAATGAAAAGGCAAAAGTGCAATTCAGGGCTTCTGGAGACTCATTTGACAAGAATAGGTGCAAAAATGGAATCATGAATTAATTATTATTATTATTATTATTATTATTATTATTATTATTATCATCCATCCATTTTCTTAACCGCTTATTCCTCACAAGGGTCGCGGGGGTGCTGGAGCCTATCCCAGCAGGCTTCGGGCAGTAGGCGGCGTACACCCTGAACTGGCTGCCAGCCAATTGCAGGGCACACAGAATTATCATCATCATTATTATTATCAGCATTATTATTATTATTATTATTTTGGAATGGTTGAGGAAACAGAAACGTATCGTTGAAAAGTATTCTGCTGAATTGTGAATTCTCATTCTGCTTAAAGTGCTGTATGCATGTGAATTGCGCAAGTGGGAAATGCATTCTTATAAGTGGAGGCTTTAAAAAAAAATAGATTTTTTTTTTTTCTTTTCAAGACAACAGATGGCGAGTTAATTTAACACTTGAATATTGGCGGAAGCCATGCTAGCTGTGCATAATTAGCTAAAAATACTGGTGAGTTGTGATACGCTTGGATCACTTTGCGGTGCTGGCACGTTGTACGCAGCACTTCATTAGAATTTCCAAATGACAGTCAAATGTGAAATGCATTTAGTATTGCATATAGTTTCGAGATATCTCGTGCATCGTGGTGTGGAGTGGATTCAAAAATGTGGATTACAGGTCACACACTGAGCTCATCCACATATACACAATGCTCTCCTCATTTTTTTTTTTAATCTTTTCATGGAACAACATTGAAGAATTATTATTTATGTTTTTTTATTATGACTTATTCATATTTTGCAAGCGGCTGTGCTATCAGAAAGCGACAGTATGTAAGACTGACGATACGATCCATACAGGTGGGAAGGACCTCAAGAGAAATTCAGCAAGTAGAAGTTTGTTTCTCTCTTTTCATCTCAGTGTGGCATCTCGCAAGGAGTAAATTAGAATGCTGGCAAATGGTTTTCTTTACCGATTCCATTTGTTATGCATGACAGAATCATCCAGGGGCATTGCTCTCAGTTGCTAAACCAAAAACACCCACTGCTAAGACGCCTTAGGAAAGGAAAGACACTTTTTTTTTATATTTCTTTTTTTTAGGATCTAGAGTTCCTATTTCACAAGTCTTTTCCTTCATACTCGCCTGCACCCAACTGTGAAGACCATGATAATCCTCCTCTAATATTGCTTTTGCCTCAGGTTTCATCCTAATTAGCTTAACGTGATCAAGCCAGTCTCCGTGGTGACCCATTTGGAAGATGATCATTTCGCATTTCCAAGAGGTGTGAGGTGAGGCTTATTTAACAGAAGAAGGTTAAAGCTAAATATTTGAAGGGGGAAAAAAAAAAAAAAAAAAAGTATTTTAGCAAGTTCATTTGCCTTTTGACATAAGGCCGCACACCCTGACATGTATAAAATATCTTTCGCCAACATCCCCGCAGGCAAGAATCGTGTTTGAAAAAGGGAGGGGAATTTGTCTGTAGAAATACATACTGTTTCTTTGCAATATAATGTGGAAATAAGTGTTTTTCCCTTGGGACAACATGCATACAAACATCATCTTTTATAAATGAACATTTAGAATATTCAACAATTTAACATCAGAAAACAGACCATCAAAGTGCACTGCTTTGTCGAAGAGTAATGCCAAATTTCCTCCAGCTTCCTTCACGCTCTTTTTTTTAATATTTTTTTTTAATTTTTTTTATTTTTTTATTTATTTTTTTTGGACAGGTGAGGCAAGGCGACCTCAGCCAAATTTGTGTCTTAGAAGCACGTTCCAGCCCGATTTATCGCCAGTGTCATTGTGAAAGACAAATAATACAATGCAAAACAGACCTGCAAACGAGTCAGGGAGATTAGCGGACGCCAAAGCTAATTTGCCGTGTATTGCTCAGTTGAAGATGAAGTCATGGACTCGAGGTGGAATTCCAAGTTGTTTGACGGGCAAGGTCGGGAGCTACGATTGTCAACGAGGTGTCGGCAAAAAAAGTTTCAAGTCAATCTAACTCAGTACTTCTCAAATAGTGGGGTGGGTCCCCACAGGGGGGCGCGAGTCTCCATCAAGGGGGGCGCGTTTGACCTCGGGGAACGTGCTTTTTAATTTTAATTTTTAAATTTTTTTATTTATTTTTTTTTTACTGTCCTAGAATAAAGTGCAACTGCACCTCCACTACATTAGGGGGCAGTGGCGCTCTCATTATTGGCAGCGTGTGTGCAGGGAGCATTCGCTCGGTAGTGTAGGGGTTTTGTTTGCACTGAGCAAAAAAAAAAAATCTGCATAAATTATTTTTGTTTTGCAGGTTAAAGGTTTTTTTTTTATATATATATATTGTGCTCCTGAGTTAAAGTTGGTGATCAGTTTGAATGCATTATTATTTATTGATTTTATGTCATTTTATTTTTCCGTATCATATGATTTGACATGGTCAGTTAAAAAATGTTGATAGTTTAATTCAGGATTCTTTTTCTTCTTATTATTATTCATTCAATCTCTGGTGTAATAATCTTATTTATTGATTGAATTTTTATTTGTCATTATTATTATTATTATTATTAATTCAATCTCTGGTGTAATAACCTTATTTATTGATTGATTGGATTATTTTCTATTTTATTATCTGTTCTCATTGTTGCTGGACATGTAAATTTCCCAGAGGGAGCCATCCCAAAGGGATCAATAAAGTCAAGTCTAAGTCTAAGTCTAATTTCCAACATGACCCTGAAACGGACACTACAAGCCAAAATGGCAGACTTTCTTTCAGCCATGCGGTTTCTAGTTTTATTTATTTAGTTATTTATTTCGGTGCTTTTACTCATGATAGCTATGCCAACCAAAGTTAATGATGTCAAGTGAAACTAGCTTTGGACTAGTAGAGCGCAGACTCCCGCCAAGGTGGAAAGATCACGACTCAAAGTGTCGACATGGAAAGAAAGATGGCACGAGGACGCTCTGCCGAGTCTCACTGGGATTAGAAAATGGGCAAACTGGGCTCATTTATAGGGACAAAATAAACAGTTTAATTTGAAACTGACACAAAAAAAAGCATCATTTTCAAGTTAATGTGAGTTCTTCTGTCCAGACACAGATAGGATAAAAACACAGTGATTACATTTGTAGTTTTATTTCCCCATGTACTGCCATTAATGACCCCCCTTGGGTTTGTTTTTTTTTACCCTCAAAAGACAAGTGGCAGCCAAATAACATTTTTTGACATGCCCCTCTGGTATAAACACACCGCCCGTTTATTATTTAAAAACACAACGCTTTTTTTTAATCTTTTTTGTGCTGACTGCTGTGAAAGGTTTTCCAGTGGCTTGGTAAAAAGACACACCGTGGTGCCCACACAAGTTCCCCGGGCCTCAACACATGCACTTGCGTTCCTTTGAAAATCACCCTGAAAATCATTACAGGTTTTGCATGCTTTTATGCATTCCTGGGCAAGAGGTTGCTTAATTACAGCTCATTTGAATGAATAATCTTAGGGTAATGGACAGCCTTTTAAAAAGTAGTCCTTTTTTCGCCAGCGCACCCCAATGCAAGTGACACAAAGCAACCATCCAGTACAGCGAAATGGTTTTGAATTCTCACCAAAATTGAGAACACACAACAAACTTTTAGGGAAACCAACAAATGGCTTTCAAGACCTGCTTTTCTACCCCACGTTTTTGTGTTTTGCGGAGGAAATGGAATTTCCCTCAAGTCGCCCAAAATGGCGGGAAAACACTTGCAACAAAGGCGATCGACACCGTGCATCCAGCATGTACACAGTCGTGAGCCTATGTTACATAGGTGGCTGTATTCAGTCATTTTCAACACAAACCACCTTCATATGAGCCTCATCCACAGTATTTTTTTCATCTTTTGTAAACAGTATGAGGACATTATTATTAAATGAAAAAGCTCAAAAGCATTTTACTGACCTTTATCTTGCAGTTTGTGGTCTTTACGAGCACTGAAAACGCTCATTCTTGATTCTGTTTTATCCGCCTCTCCATCTGCATGAAATACATAAATAAGTATGATGACACTCAGTGTGTGACTGTATACATAGAAACATTTCAGGAGTCATAATTAATTAATTTGTTGTATCATTTAAAAACGGTCTGATGTCATGGTCTGGTTTTTGGGTAGTTTTTTTATTTTACTTTTGACACTGTTCAGGTTTAGGTTGGGTTTCGTCTTTCTCCTCATGTTTCTTTCAGTTTCAGCCATGATCTGTGTTTTATTTTGTTGTCCTTGTGTGCCTGCCTCGTCTTGTCAAGTATTGTCATGTCCTTCCTCATGTGTCAACCAATCAGCATCCTCTACCACTTGTGTCTTGCCCAGCTGTATCTAATTATCAGTCACTGTATGTCTATTTAGTTTCTTGTCTCCCCACTGTCTGTGTCGATTCATTGTGTTTTCCTCCGTTTGTACCTCGGAGTCCCCCCATTTTGTAGGACATATTCGTTGTTAGCCAGATCCTTGATTTTGTTTCAATCTTTTTTGAGTACCCTGACTGCCCTGTTTTCCCTGCACTTGGGTCCTCAACGCACACCGTAACATCTGAACTGTGAGGTGTATGTGCTAACCAGTGAATATTTAAATGGCAATTATTTACTGCGGTTAGAGTAACAATAAAACACACATTCAAATATTTTTATTTCTGTATATATGTATGCAGTTTATGCGTATTCAATTCAAACGTTCCGCTCATGCCAAGTCTCCGATCAGGATGTCATTTGTCGCGCTTACAGTATATTGTATTCAAATGGCTAACCACATGCAAAAACACCTTCGGAAACGCATGCACTGATTCATTCTGCAGGTCACAAAGGTTGAAGCCATGGCTGAGCTTTTCGGCTCCTCATTTCAAATACTTGTGTGCACAACTGACAATTTAAATCCAACCCGAGTCGACAACATGATTGGCCAAAGTTTGTATTTGCAAGCAACACGCACCTCGAAGCAATTTGGACGCTAATGGCAGCCCTTTTGCGGCCAATTTAAGCTTTGTTCACTTAATTAAAATTAAATGGGCCTACAGTATATCCACATGCACTTTAAACCACCTGACTTAGATTGCTTAAACGGCGTATTGGTTCGATAATAAGTGGACGGAAAGGGGATCGTTTTGGAACGCCGGCCCCTCATTTGCACTCATGAATATGCATGCAAATGAGGCGGTAATAAATGAAACACTAAATGTGCCAAGGAAACAGCACATACAAGTGCAAAGTTGAAAGGAACCAATAAAGCAGGCGGTATTAGGTGCCATAATTAGTGACAATTTTGTTTATGAATGCACGTTTGTTGAACATACCATAACCGTTATTGATTAAAAAAAAAAAAAAAAAAAGAGGCACTTGATTTTGATGTGTAGAACGCCGAGTAAACAATGGCCCTCATATCCTTTTAAAACATAATTTAAATCACATTTTTTTTATCTGTTCTAAATGTACAATAACATGTACAATAAAATATTTTTTCCCAAGTTTTCATACTCTTGTTAACATAAAAGTGGGAAACGAAAAGAAAAATGGCTGCATCTTTTATTCATTGATACGGTAATTTCATAATTCATAAAACTGAGTTAAAATTCAAAAGAAAAAAAAACCGAGTGTGATATTGATTTGTGTTGAGGTCATTTATCTGCCACGAGATGGCATAATTGTATTTGTAAGACTGACAGCTCAGTGCATTTTTTCTTTTCACATCAAAAGCCATCTTTAACATGAACTCGCGAAATTCTGCCCATTTTTTAAATTGTAAAATGCAACTTGACCTCAGTCTCGACAAATATATGCATTATTATGAAATTTATTACTTCTAAATTGTGTCTCTATAAAGCAATAAAAACAGATAGCAAAAAATAAAGAAGAGGTAGTTAGCATGTTTAGTTTAGCTGGCTTCCAAACAAAAACTAGTGACTCTGAGCAAACTAAGGTGTGGCCTGACATATCATTTCTGACATATACAAATGCCAGTGGTCAGAATGATGATTTGTACAATTTTCCTGCAGCACTCTTCTCCTTTGCCTCGCTGTCAATCATAGGAAAAGGTATAAACAACACTTCTGCCAACCCACTCGAGTGCGACCACATCTCGGCGTCGGCGCCGCATGCGGTGGCGAAACCCTGGCCCCATTTCAATCACTTGCGGCTTACCTTCGCTGACATGGGTGACAAAACTCAGCGGGCTTGCAGAAGGGGACAAAACGCACCGTAATAGATTCACTACACTCACCTCGGGGACAGCTGTGATAAATACCGGGTGGCCCGAATGCGGCGTGCTGCGGGATACAGCTCATTCCACACAGCCAAAGATGTATACCAGGAAATGACTCGCCTTGTATATCTCACTGAATGGCTAATGACACGCTGCAACACACTGCGGCCTCAGTGGGAAGCTAAACTAATACGGGCTCAGGCAGGAGATTCCAAATCCTTGTTTACAAACCTCTCAGGGATGTGTTAAGAAAGTCCAGGCCATTCTTCAACTACTCTTACATACAGTACAGACTGCATATGCCGTGCCCTGCTAAAGTAAATCTCTAGTACCGTATTTTCTGCATTATAAGGCGCACCTTCAATGAATGACATATTTTCAAACTTTTCCCATATATAAGGCGCGACAGTAGAGGCTGGGGTTACGTTATGCATCCATTAGATGGTGCTGCGCTAAAGGGAATGTCAACAAAACAGTCAGATAGGTCAGTCAAACTTTATTAATAGATTACAAACCAGCTTTCTGACAACTCCAAAATGAATAAACAGCTGTTTTATTATTTTCTATGAGGTAAAGTATTAGTATTAGCTAGCGATCCAAGATGGCGGGATCTTCTGCGCATGCGCGTCACCGATCGTGCAGCGTCACCGATAGCGTCTTGACAGCGAGACCTGTTGCGGTTCAATATTGATCCATATATAAGGCGCATGGTCAGCTTTTGAAAAAATTGAAGGCTTTTAGGTGCGCCTTATAGTCGTGAAAATACGGTAATTGTAATTACCTCTGTATTTAAATTCTAGTTTTTACTAATACTTGTAGATCTGGACAAAACTATACAACTGTAAACTGTGACTTCCTGTAAATACCTATGAACAATGTTCAGTTTAGCAAATTCTCAGAATGTTACCAGCCTGTTATTGAGTATGAACTCCCCCCGCTCGATGTCGATGTCGATGCCCCCCCGTGGCACTGATGTCACCACAGAGCCCACTGAAACATTGGTGCAAACAAAAACAGCGCGACTGGAAAAAGGTTTCAGTCTTCTGCTCCATTCTTATTCATTCCTATCAATTGTGTAAATTCACAGAATATTTCAACCCAATTACCAGAGGTGGGCACTTTCTCCCCCGTCGGCCCCTCGTTGACAAAAGGCCACCTTTTCGAGTTCTGCCAATTACTGATTCCTAACTCGCCCAGTCCAGGTCGCTGGCTTACAGTCGCTAACCAAAATGGCAGGATTGAAGCATATTTATAGTTTTCACTTTTCAGACTTAGACTTTATTGATCCCTTTTGGGATGGCTCCCTCTGGGAAATTTACATTTCCAGCAGCAATAAGAACAGATAATAAAATTAAAAAAAATAATTAAATCAATCAATAAATAAGGTTATTACACCAGAGATTGCATTAATAATAATAATAATAATAATAATAATAATATTAAAATAGAAATAGAAAAAACTTCTACTGAGCAGGCTCCTCTGAATGTCACATTTCCTATATTTTATTGAAGCAAATGACAAAACTAAAGCATGTTGCTTATTCACCTGATGATTGCAGCATGTTCGGACCGAATCAATAATTGGATAAGACAAAAGTCCGCATTCAATTGAAAAGAGACAAAAGTGGAGATTATTGACTTGACGACAAAGAGGATTAGCGTCATAAGCACATTGTTTCACAGGATGTGAAAAACAAAAAGTTTGTCATCTTTCCGCACAAACACACCTTGATCTCACCTTAATCTACCAGATTGATATCAGTGCAATGTTTTTGTAATCAGCCGTAATACCCCGACATCAATGATTCCATTTTCTCGCCACCTTGCGATGATCCATACTGCTAAATATCAGACGTGAAATTACATGGAGCAAAGTGAGCATTTTTCTGCCACTAATGCTGAAATCACCTCCAACAAAACAGACTTGGAGCAATATGATTTTATGATCCCTCCAACAGCGTGCGCGTGCGCGTGCAGGCAACACAGTGTGGAGTCATCGTGTCTCTGTGTGTATCCCATGGTAACGCGCAAGAATGAAAAGCTTTCTTCCTGGCCTGCTCAGATCCTGACAACCAGGAAGCATCCAATCCATGTACATCCCATGCAGCCCCTCCCCGTCAGCCTCGCTGCAGGCTGTCGGGAAAACCTGGTGTCGTCATGGCACAGAGGAGCAGGAAGGAGCGAACCATATTTGGACATTACCTTTGGCATTCTGTATTGGTGGGAATGACTTTATTATCATTCATTTACAGCGGTATTGTTTTAGTTTAGTAAGGCAGCACATGAAATACAAAGAAAGTATAAAAGTAAAGTCAGCAGAAATATAGACTCGGAGGATATATTTTTTTTTTATTTGGTATGATTTTGTTTTTTTTACATTTTGTTTTATCAAAGATATATTTCAAACAGAAATAATTATGCTGTGAAGTCTCTCAAGACGAACGCATTTCTGTTACTCTTTTAGCCAACTAGACGAAAAAAAAAAAAAAAAAGTGAACTATATGACTCAGAAGAATTTACATCAGGCTAATTATTCTGACCAGTTAGTCCACTCTTTTCGTTCGGATTTTTTTTTTTTTTAACAAGTTTTTCTTTTCTTTATGCTGTCGCCAAGTTTGTTCTAGTTTGCATAACAGCTAACATCGCTATCGTGCACTCTTGCGCAAAAAATGAACATTTTCATTGATTTGCAGCTCTTTTACTTGCAACCCTGTTACAAATCACATTCTGATGTTATTTTGAAAACATTATGATCCTCCCTTGCCATCCTATTCATGAACGATCTGTAGGATTTTGATTAATCTAAAAAATGTAAAAATGTTGTTTTTGACAAATTCAAGCAACAACCACATAGAATTATGTAAAGTTTAAATATTAATTGATATTTATTTATGCTTCGAGTTAAACGTAACTCAGAAATACATCTGTTTGCATGTCACACCATTTGCTCCCAAAAACGTATAAATACGTATTATTTTATATTTTAGTGTCCCAAAGACGTATTTATATGTTTGTTTGTTTTTGTTTTTTCTATGCTAGAGCATACAGAAGGCTTTGATGCAGCCTCTCAACTGCAAAGAAAGGTTGCAGAAATGGTAGTTATTACACAAACGGCCAGCAGGTGTCAGCATAGCAAAGGAGATCAACCAGGGCCATGTAGAAAAAAAGCTAAATTTTAAATAGATTTGTGAAAACTGATTAAACTTATTTATATTCTAATGCTAATTGCTGCAAAACGGAAACCGTTCGATATATCGTTTTTTTTTTTTTTCCTAATGAAAGAAGAGACTTTAAAGGTGTATTCAAGGATCTTCTCAGAGTAGAAGCCAAACGTCTGTTTGTCACAAAATGTACATTGCAGACATCCTATCATTTCTCCTGCTCGTCTGCTCAGCGAAGAACGAGCACGCACGAGGGCGTTACGGCAGACTGATTGACGGGATTGAGAACCAATTGTTAAGACGATCCACCCGGAAGACGGAGAGACAAAAGATCCTTGAATACACCTTTAATCTTTCTTTTGATAGGTTCCATTTTTTTTTTATAGCAAAAGAACACAATATTATACTTTTTTTAATGCTTTTTTTTTTATGCCAGAGCATACAGACGGCTTTGATGCAGCCTCTCAACTGAAGAGAATGGTTGAAGCAATGGTAATTACAAAAACGGCCAGCAGGTGTCAACAAAGTATAAGAGATCAACCAGGGCCATGTTGCAACAAGCTGTTTTCCGTACAGTTTTAAACAGATTTGTGAAAAATGATGAAACTTAGCTATATCCTAATTGCTGCCAAATGGAAACATATAGAAATATACTTTTTTCTTCCTTTTATAGCAATACAACACAATATTCTGTGGGCCTTGCAAAATCAGTCAAAATCCAGTAAAACAGCCGGGAGCGAACGGGATTGCGAAATGTGAAAATGGCTGGGAAAAAATGAGATAATTCTATTTTAAAAGTACATTGAAAAATGTGCCGACATCTGCCCTTTGATTGGCCAGTGTGCATTTCCGGGGTGTGGCCTAAAAAATATTGTGCTTGATCTTGACAAATGGTATATGTAAAATACCATATTGAATAAAAACAACAACAACAACAACAACAACAAAAAAAAGACTTAATAAAAAAAATGATAAAATACTTGCAGTTGACAGTTGAGTTTATCTCAAGTTTGAGTGGTCGCTTTGAGAGGATCTAATATTAAAAGGAGCCCGTCTCGAGTTCATCCTTTAGGAGAAATGAACCTGCCACTTGAAGCTCACATCATTTTTAATTCTAAAGAATAAATCATCCTCCCAATGCGCTTCAACTGTGCAGTGGCGAGAGAGGATCGAGTAAGTGGATGAGACACTACAAGACAGAGATAAGGCCTTTTTTTTTTTTTTCTTAATAAAAGCAGAGGGTTCAAACGGGGGTCAACACCAGTCGCTGCTGCTCAAGCGAGGAGAACGAGGCCGAGTGTTGTTAATTGTCACAACCAGTCAAGCCCATTCATGTCATGTTTGGTGTTGCCGAGTGCAAATAGCTGCTGTTCCCTGCTCCTGTTTGCTTGACTGCCTTATTTGTAGGTTAACTTCCAGATGTCAGTATTTTCCCCCAGAGAGGGCTTGACCTGTTTGTTGGATTTCTTTTCTTTCTTTTTTTTTTACCTCACTACAGTGAGCATTTTTGAATTTGAATGGTTCAGTAGTTGACCAACTCACGATGCAAGGGGATTGTGGTGTCTTTTTTTTTGGTATCCATGTATTATTAATTTTTTTTTTGTCTTTGAGTTTTGACTAATACAAGGCGTTTAAAAACCGTTAAGAATGCTGGATTCCAGTATCAGCAAATGAACCTCAGCAGAATTTTTAAAAAGTGAACATTAATGAAATTCTTTGCAGGATATCAGTAAATTCAGTGAGCCACACATTGCCATACATTTCGATCATACGCTATTTATGACACCAATAGAGAAGCAAGCCTGGACAGGATTGCCCAAATAAGGTCATGGTTAAATCAGCCCATTCAAGGGTTTCCCAATGGGATTTGTTTGTATATAAAATCATGTTGCTGCTTGTGTTGTCATACCAAAAATAATGCTTTTTGTGCTGCTGTTTTGGTTAGCAACTGTAATGGTTTTTGCTTGGTTTTTTTATTTATTTTTTTGCTTTTGTCAGTGTTCTAGTTTTGAGTGGGCTTTGTTTGAGTTTGTCATGTTCCTTTAAGTTTCTGTTATGATCGGTTATGTTCTGCTTTCCTTGTGTGTGTGTGTGGGGGGGGGGGGGGGGGGGGGGATAAGTGTACTTTAAGTAAGTATATTTTTTATACGCGGATAAGTAAATGCTTAAGGGAAAGAGGATACCCCACATCTCCATGATGATATGCTACATAATATTAGCCAAGCGAGTATTCCTTTCGATCTCCAATGTTTCTTTGGTGCATGACCAATAAACATTCCCATCGGGAGATTTGGGCGCATTTGGGCTAGCTTTAATGTTGATTTCCATTCATCTCCGGCTCCGAGATCTATCTGGGATGTGCTTGGCATGCTCTGCTGACTCACTTCCTCTTTCTCTGCCTGCTCCAATTACCGTGAGAGGAGAACATCTGCTGCAGCTTTTGCCAGCATTTGTGACCGTAATGGCATCATAGGTACAATTCATGTTCACTCGTTAAAATCCCACCAAAGGTCCTCGGTCAACAGGGGAGGGCTTCAAGATCCCAGGTTGGTTTTATAGACAGGTAAAGGTGCCGAATGCATCCACTGCGATAAGACAATATGATGACCGAGCTTGAACAAGAAAAAAAATAATAATAATCCAAACTCATGCATTTTGTTTTGCGTTTATCATATTCACGGTTGCTGGTCATTGGAGCAGTATCACAGCTAACTTTGAGCAAAAGGTGGACAGGTTGACAGTTAATTGTAGGGCACAGAGAAAAACACGCACACTTGTTGCACATTCATGTACAATTTAGTTTTCAATCATTTTTTTTGTAGTTGACAACAATGTCATGAAAGTCCAGTCGATTGATAGATGATGTTGTGGCGTCTAAAAATGCACATCTTAGAGATTGTATTAGCCATTCTATAATGAAATTCATAGCTATAGCTGATCTTTCGAACGACTAAATGTTCTTGGGATTTGAAATTCAATTGTACTACAAGAGTGGGTCATAAGAAATTGAGTTCAGAGAAGAAGCGGATAAATGTTGTGAGCTCCTGTTTATGAAACGTTGTGGATTTGTTGTTCTCTGTCCCTCCCAGACAAGATGCTTGTGGTAGCACTATTTTTTCCCTCTCTCGTTGGTCATCATAAGCACAAGACAGGCTGGCAGCAGACTTCATTACGCATTTGTTTCCATGAACCTTCGCCCATCTTGGCATTCAACCCACCATTTTTTATTTTTTTTCCCTTCTCAGGAGCTTACCTCCATCTGTTTCCATCTTGTGCGTCATTAGTTTGATGAGAGAGTTTCCACTTGGAAACTTTTATTGCAAGGTAGTGGCGCATCATTTTTGTGGCTTTTGCCCGCTTCCTTCTTTTATGTTGTCAGGCTCCAGCTTTATTGGAACATTTCCTGAATAGATAGAGAAAAATGTGATATCATGACTGCAATCTATGACATTATTGCTTGAAGAAAACATTGTTACGGTCATATTTAATAACTAAAGCACAAACGTTTTTGGGCCAAAATGAAATAGAGTGACATAAAATGGGAATTATTTCATTAAAATGCATCAAGGCAATTAAAACTAGAACAAAAAGGTATATTAATCAGACCATTTCTAACTGAACTCATTCACTTCTAGCCATTTTCACTGAAGCAACCCCCTTAACTCCCAGCTGTTTTTCGTGGATTTTGACTGATTTTGCAAGGCTCACAGTCTTCTTTCATCACAAAAAAAAAGTATATTTCTATACGTTTCCGTTTGGCAGCAATTAGCATTAGGCTAAGTTAGCTAAGTCGTAATTTTTCACAAATCTGTTTAAAACTGTAGGGAAAACAGCTTGTTGCAACATGGCCCTGGTTGATCTATTACACTCTGTTGCCACCTGCTGGCCGTTTTTGTAATTAACCATTGCTTCAACCGCTCTCTTCAGTTCAGAGGCCGCATCAAAGCCTTCTATATGTCCTAACATAAAAAGTATAAAAGTATAAACACGTCTTTGGGACACTGGCGATATTTATTAAAATAGAACGCATTTATATGTTTTGGGAGCAAATGAGTCAACTTGCATTTCGTGACCCAAGTTCATGAAGTGGATAGTTTTATTAAAACTTCAGTAAAATAAGGTGAAATCAATGAGTGCAATTAAAGTAATAACATTCATGTTAATCAATTGAGTGCCAACGATCTTTTATTTATCAACTGACAAAGAACGTCATAACCTCTACCTTGCATTCTGAGGCACATGGAAATTATGCAAATTAGGGCATTTAAATTCCAATAAAATAATTAATTTCTGATGAACATGTCCATTCCATTACTCCAAAACAATGAATTGTTAATGAACTTGGCCGATTTTGTATTCATTTGAAGATAAAAGATGATTTGAAAACATGCCATTTATCATTTTAATTATTTTATTTGACTATTGGTTTGTTTTATTTAGATTTAGTTGATTAGGTCCTGGAGTTGGCTGATGGACTGGTCGCCCGTGAGGTAGGCAATCAAGTCACCATGCTTCTTCCCAAGGAAGTAATGAATGAGTGGATCATAAATATGCCCCTCTTGATTTCAAAAACATGAACGGGGAGAAAAAATGCATCAGGGGAGAGTGAAGGAGAGGCCAAACGAAGTTCAAATACATTTCGAGATATTTTTCGGAACTCATGTTCTTGATCAGTGATTCTCACTGTGGGCTCCCTCTAGTGGTACTCAGCGTGTGGCATGTGGTGACGTCCTTAGCAATGCATCTCAAATGTCATTTTACACCCAAAAGCATGTCACCAATGGACAAACTAGTGGATTTTCTTCCCAAGAAAGTTTTCCATAAGAATGATTTGTTTCTGAATGTACAACTTACAAACTTATGTCAAATCATCCTTCCCCACTAAAATGAATGCAAATGTCATTCACCAATTCCAACCTGAACAAAATGAAAACAATAATAGAAATAATTTTGC
The DNA here is from genome assembly GCF_051991245.1 of Festucalex cinctus. NCBI lineage: Eukaryota > Metazoa > Chordata > Actinopteri > Syngnathiformes > Syngnathidae > Festucalex > Festucalex cinctus. The sequence goes on from NC_135426.1 coordinate 21,016,307, forward strand.
CACATTTTTTTGCTTCAATTTAATAGACGGTCAGAATTGCTCAGTAAGCCGCAGTAATATTAGTCATTCTTCACAGAGGCTAAAGAATATAGGCTACGCCCTCTCGATTGCGTTTTGCATGCAACAGCTCTCGCTACATTTTTTTTTTTTTATATTAACATCCTACTGATATAATGCATAATAAATATGAAAATTGCTTGTTGACGCCGCTCTGCTATCATCTTGAAATGATCTGTGGAGATACAATCATAGCCACTGTTTTGAGGCTCGGTCCCCCTTTTATCTCGTCAGTGAACATGACTGGTGTTGTTTGAATGAAATGATAGCGCCGCATGTATATACGCGTTTGTGCGCGCTGATGTGCTGCCGCTCAGACGCTGACAGAAAGGCTGATAGGCGAGCGCTGAAGCTCCATCCATCAAACGGCCCCGGCTCATCAATCTGCAGCTAACTCCACTCCACTCGGCCGCCGACGCTTGTCACGTTGTTTTCTCTGATAACACACCCACGCTCACTATATAGATAGAAGTTGTGCTTTTATGAAACGTTGATCCACCTGAACTGGTGCTTGGAGTGTCAAAGCAACGATAAATCAGACGTAGTGCGGGTTTTCTGACGCCATTTCGCTTCAAATCCCGTCGGCAGTAAACCGTAAACGCATCCAGTTCAATGTTGATTATGTTAAGGAACAAAGTGATTATCAAAACGGAAACAAAAGAATCAGCGCACAAGACGGTTCAGTTTATATTTAACTTTTAACTCATTTACTCCCAAAAACGTATAAATACGTTCTATTTTAAATATTACCATGCTTCCAAAGTGTATTTATACGTTTTGGCTTTGATGCAGCCTCTGAACTGAAGAGAATGCTTGAAGCAATGGTAGTTATTACAAAAACGGCCAGCAGATGGCAGCAAAGTCTAAGAGATCAAAAAGCTCCCCCCCCCCCCCCTCCCCCCCACACACACACTATTTTAAGCAGATTTGTGAATAATGATGAAACTTAGCCATATTCTAATGCTAACTGATGCAAAATGGAATCATATAGAAATGTACTTTTTTTTTTTTTTTTTTACTGATGAAAGAACAGGCTCTCATCTTTCTTTTAATAGATTCCATGTTTTTATAGCAATAGGACACAAAATTCTATGGGCCTTGCAAAATTAGTCAAAATCCAGTAAAACAGTGAAAATTTCCTGGGAGCGAATGAGTTAAAGGGAAGTCACCCCCCCCCCCCCCAAAAAAAAGACAATAATATGTTCTATGCAGCCCCACTGGTCTAAATATGGCATTGTAGTTAATATTGCGTTAGTGTGGTTATCTATCTCAGGGGGCGGCCATTTTGCCATTTGCTGTCGACTGAAGATGACATCACAAATGCTCAGGTTTTGTCCATTTATTTATTTTTTGTCACTTGCTGTCGACTGAAGATGACATCACAGTTGCTCAGGGCTCAGGCGACGACCAACCACAGCTCACCTGTTTTATGAAGCTGAGCTGTGATTGGTTGTTACCTGAGACCTGAGCAACATTGATGTCATCTTCAGTCGACAGCAAGTGAAAAAAAGATGGACAAAAAAAAAAAAAAGATTGGTTTTTGTTTTAACCCAGTATGCTTTTTTTTAACATTTATTAAGGTCAAACCTTTGTTTCACTTTTATGAACAGTGTGGTGGTGCACGGGTGGTTTTGGATTAAAATCCTGTTATACAAGTGCTACTTTATGACCACAAATGAAATTCCAACTCTGTTTGGCTTGTGTTCAGCTTGCTAAAGGCTTTTGAACTCCTATTGATAGAAAAGTTCTGTGGCTCTTACAGTTCATGAAAATTTCACCAAAACTTGTTTTGCAAAACAGAAAACAACACTGTGGGGCGAAAAAGTGAAAACTATCCTGTTTCTCTGTACTTTGCTTTTTTTATGAGTCCTCACTCGTGTTCGGGGTGAGCCGGAGCCTATGCCAGCTAAATTTGGGCAACAGTCGCAGTACATCCGGCACTGGTCGCCAGCCAACGAGAGACTTAATTGAATCTACCCAGTGTGGAACACCCCAGAAAAAGCCCATCCGTGATCTAACTACACTTTTCATTGTCTGTTCTCCCAGTCTGACTAAATAGTAGTTGCAATCTGCAGAGAAGACAGCATTGTGGTGGAGGGGGATATTGGCGGCGGTGGCTGTAGGCTGACAGATGATCGCCAGGACTGCAGCTAATTTGCGACTTGTCAATTATCAAGGGTGCACGCCAAAGACAAAAAACAATTTAACAGGGCCGCCGTTCAACTGACTTGTGTCTTCTTGACAGGTCAAAATCCCGCCGGGACGCGTATCAGTCGGCGAAAAGGCACCATGACGACGGCTGATGGAAGCACGACTCGGCAGTTTGAGCGGAAAGGAAAAAAAAAAAAAAAGGTCTAAAGCTGCTTGGGGAGGGGGATTCAAACACATGCCGCTGTCAAAAGTGAAGTGACTGTTAAATAAGGCCTTACGACTGTAACGTTAGTTTTATCTCCGTTTAAATTGCTGTCATAATAAAACATGTCACTGGAGTGGCGTTTAATTTGATCCTACTTGAAATATTGTGTCATTTTGTCTTCGAACTGTATTGCTTTTGGATGTTATCGTGACTGCAGGTGTTATTTATGCAGAAAAGCGAGATCATAACACCATGTTGCCTCGTTAAATTATTATGCTAACAGTCATTATTACTTGTCAAAAACCCAATATCGCAGCGTGTGTGAAAAAAAAAAAAAAAAGTGAACCTTTTAAGAAAACATGACTTCCAGGAGCAGGAATCCCTCTGCAGTGATCCAAATGGGCTTGGGGTGACTCATAACATTGGCGCAGGGATGAATAGCAATGAGTTCGTCAAGCTCAACACTGCAAAATGGCATTTAGGTAGGGCCGTCTCTGGGCCATGTGAAGATGAATCACATATTGGTAAGCTGATACTTGCTGATAAGCAGCAAGATTTCCAGGATTTGAATTCTCGAATACAACAAACATAAGAACCACCACCTATCCAAGAAACGGATTTTTTTTTTTTAAGCACACATGAAAAGTGACAAATCAGGATGTTGAGTGACGTGCCTATTTCTGAATATGGCACAGTTCTTGATAGATTTTCATCTGTCATCTTTTTTTTTTCAACGATTCTGCTGATTTTGTAATTGTGCAGTGTAATAATTGAAATTGTAATTGAATTTTGATGAACTGCACAGCCCTCGAACTTACCATTCACAACATCATTCAACATTGACAGTGGTCAACTTATTACAATTGAAAAACTATTATGAATGTTGAAAATAGAAATACAGATCACATTCACGATAACTTCGTCATGTGTTGTCTTTACGTTATTATTGACCATCTTCAATGTTTTCTAATGGTGTTTTAACTTGTCAAACAAATGTGCGTTTCAGGATGAGATCCGACAGGGAATTCTGGAGAGGGGAAGACTTCTCATGCTCAACCGGAGGTGTGCAACAATTGACCCGGCGCCAGCTGTCACATCCCATAATGTCTGCTGCGTTATCCTGGCAACCGCCTCTGACAGGAAGGTGTGGATAGTTGAGAGCGAAATGTAAACGCGTGTGTGCAGTCATAGCCAGCAGAGGCCACATATGGCCGCCCGCCTCCCCGAGGTGTTGTCGCGCGCACGGCTACAGACCAGAATAGATTCTTGTTTTCCCTTTGTGTCGTTTATTCTGCCTTGACTGCGAGGGCAGCCGCGTCACGCACCCAAATCACAAAGTGTGTTGCTGAAGCCGGTGCAGTCCCCGCAGAAGCAATTACACGGCCAGTCCCGTTTAATTTCATACAGTCAGGAGTCGGCTTGCCACCGTGTTGGAACGTACCGGTCGCTTGCTTGTCTTCCGGCGGGGAACATCAGCCAGCAAGTCACTTTGAAAAGTTTACCTTTGAAAATTATAAAACAAGTATACAAGTCAAACCACGGTTTTTGAAAATAATCCGTTCCAGAAGGCTGTTCCAAAAGCGAATTGTTCGAAATCCAAAACTATTTTTCCCATTATAATTAATGTAAATAATTTTAATCCGTTCCAAGTCTTAAAAAAAACTTTTTCCAAGTTTTTTTTTTTTTATATTTTACACCATAAACTGCACTGTATACTGTAGAAATAGACACGGTTTTATTTTAATAGAAGATATCCTATCTAGAATGATGAAAAAACCCAAAATGCAAGTCAACAAGACATCCAAATTAACTTAGATTTACCCTAAAATCCCATAACATGCACCTGTTCCCATCCAATATAATAATACCTGCGCCCATTACATCAAATTGCAGCGAATCAAAGCACTTTTCATGAACTATATGTTATATATATATAAAAAATTCCTATAGTGATTAATAATAATCACTATATCGGGGATGTTGTGTTGAATTTCTTAATTTCGGATTATTTTTCGGGGAAGAAGAAAAAAAAAAAGTGTTATTTACAATAATTTCCAATTGTTGATGCATACATGGAGTGAAATACACATTAAAGTCACATTAATTTGCTACGTACAGTAGCCGAACTCCTGTCACATTGCATACTCATACAACCAAACAGCCCACAGTCTTACACACTACATTCAATCAAATAAATGGAAAGGATGCAGCCTACTGGGTTGTCTTATTGCGTTTTGATTAAAACGCTGTCAGGGTGTGCGTGGAAGACCGCGGCGCTCGGCGGTGTAAACTGTCAAAGTGAAGGTGAGGAAGAGGAGGGTGAGGACGAGGGAGGTTCAAGGAACGTCCCCAGATCTGAAGAGGTCCTCGCAACTGAGCAAGATGAAGTGACGGCTTTCGCGCTAAGAGCTTTCTGGGTGCCTCCATGAGAACACCGACCCTTCAATTTGCATTTGACGTCTTCAGGAATCTGCTGGATGGATTCCAACCGGCTCCAATAAAGATGGCAAATGTTTGCAGATAATCCAGAACTTCTTGTTCTCTTTGGAAAATGACAACAAATAAGTACAAGAGAACTGTTTTGAATTGTATCTTTTAGCCTCTGAAAACTGTCCAATTTGGAGAAAAATCCAACCCAGCAGAAATTGCTGAGACTCTTGGAAGCAGTTGTGTTGATGTGCCGTGTTTTGCAAAGACCTTTTTTATTCTGTGATGCATCTGTTAACAGGACCAGATTTAAGCAAGTGAAAATGCAACGACTTCTTTGTTGAGACAAATAACGAAGAAACTTTGTAAAAACACCATGTGACATGATTTGTTTGGAATGTTGTCAGTATCGAATGAAACAAAAGATAATTTTACTCAAACAATAACAACATCTGAGAAATTGATATAGTTATGTAGTAGCGTCTCTCTTGTGTCAATTATGAGGTCTCATTTTGTTGTTGCCAAGAGTGGCGATTACTCATTTCTAAATCCCAATATGTGACACTCTGGTAACCATAAACAAAGCATGCGGAAGAACAAAAGTTCCCAAGACTGCAACACCAGGACAGACGTCCTCATGGGGCTTAAGGATTAAACGCATTAAATGCGAGGCAACAAAAAAAGTGCTCACAGACTGAAGGTTAAAGCAGCATTGCTCTCATGAGATATGAGGGGAAAAACAATGGAACTAATTAGACTCGCAACTAATGAGGGTACAAGACACAGGTGGACAGGCAGCCGATTGGCTGGAACGCAGAGTGAAGACAGAATGGCTGACCACACACAGGTGGAACAGCAGGGAATTGACTGGCTAATCAGATGTCTCTCCTCGCCCTGTTGTTGTTTTTTTTGTGTGTCCACCTCTGGCAATACGCCCCCTTTCAGCTTGTTTAACAGTGGGGCTTTTCCAGTTGACCTATTCTGCCAGATTGCATCAAAACGAGGTAGAAGCAGGTCGGCTGCTAGGCGCAAACTATTGCCCCTTTTACGCTGCCAGTAAAAGATGACATTTTCCAGATTGAGGGTTTGAAGCCAGTTCCGCAATTTTCCAACTTAACCTAAGTTTACCTTAAGTTCGTCATTTCTTGGAAGTCATGAAATTGCTTTGGTGTCGGAACACCTTGTGCTTGTGGGAAGTTTAAAGGGACAGTCAGTGATCCCTCGCACCATCTAGTGGTGAACTAATAACTCGTTCATTTTAATAGTATGCAAAAAAAAAAAAACATGTATCCCATCCATCCATTTTCTTGACCGCTTATTCCTCACAAGGGTCGTGGGGGTGCTGGAGCCTCTCTCAGGTGGCTCTGGGCAGCAGGCGGGGGACACCCTGGACTGGTTGCCAGCCAATCGCAGGAAAAAACATGTATTGCATCAACATATTTTATATATAATCGTAGGTCTAGTAATCACTAATTATATTACATGGCTGTAGTGTCATCTTACTAGAGTTAGCATGTTTCGCTGTGACGGATGCCTAAAGGGCAACTTTGCAAACGCAGTTAGCCCGGATGGTCGTCACTAACTCCCGTGATTCGGGCCCGTCGCTTGTCACTTTCTGCTTTGCTTTCGCAAGCTTTGCTAGCTTGTTTTATTTACTAGCTCCTCCCGCTAGCCGCTCTTATTAGCCCCTCTAGCCTATGCATCTGACTAGGTCCCGTTAGCCGCTCTTGTTAGCTGCTCCTGCTAATTCAAAATGGCTTCACAACGGCTGCCAAGTCTTGCCGAGATGCTCGTTTGCTCACGCAAAATAAGAATTGGTGGTAGACTTGCGAAATGTGGTGTCTCTGAGGCGCCGTCATACGCGTGCTTCTAATGCTATTTTTTGATTACTAGATGACACGAGGGATCACTGAACGTCCCTTTCATGTGGAGCAACAAACAAATACTATTTTAACCACAATGAAGCAAAAAAATAAATATAAAAGTGGACTTGTACAAGTGTTGCAACCACGATCATGTAGTTAGCCCGGTTAGTTTAGCTACCTAAGCTTGCTAACGCCACAGATTGTCACAAGACCTCATGTTCGAATCATGAGACGTTGACAAGGCTGAATGACGCTAACTCAGCAGTTTTCCGGCTCCTGAGGTCAGTCAAAATAAAACGAGAAATCTATCAGAACGATTCTGTACACTAACTAAAATGGAACAAATACAATGCAGATAGACAACTAACAGTCCAATCAGGCCCATGACAAATCATAGCTGCACTTCACAAGGGATCAATAATCGACATGTCAAACGGTAACAAACTTCCAAGTGTGCCCTGAAGGCAGTTTGTATCCCCGCTCCCGATAATCCACAGTGAGATTGACAGCGAGTCTTGCTTGTTTGCTCCTCTGCGAATCTATGCTGAGTGGGCTGGCACACTCGTTAACTCTGCTTGCCAAGAACACAAAGCACGAGGCACCACTAAGCCTCCACAGTCTGACTGTTATTACGAGTGCAAACTAGCAGCCGGAAGACAGAAACGCTTGTTACAGGTGTCAAAAGCAGCAGGCCTAAAAACACTGGTGCCACTAGTGGCCATAGCTTGGACAGGGGGAAGGAGGAGAAAAAAACAAAAACAAAAAAAAACGCCCTGACCTGTCCAAGGCTTGTTTTGCTTTCCTCACACCCGTGCATGCTGTATTGGTGAATTGCACACAGCTAGAATTAGAAATTAGCCGAAAAGAACAACGTAGCCCACTTAAAAGTTGTGAGATAAATGACAAATGCGTAACCACATTGACGGTAATACAAAACAATAGGGGTGTGCTCAAAAAAATCGATACGGCAATATATCGTTGCGGGCCTCATTACAATAAACGTATCGATAGTACGCAAGTGTCAGAATCGATATTGCTCGTTAACTTTAAATAGGCAGTTCACGTTTGCCTTTGCAGCTTGCATTGTACCTAAAAAGTAAAACCCAGCAGCGTCTTTGAAGTTAATTGCCTTTAATTAATGCAAAAATAGCTCACCAGTGATTGGACACCTGCATCGTGCTAAGAAAAATGACAGCAGAGGAAGAATATCAACATTTATTTACTTTTATAACCTTAACATGGCACGTGTCTCAATGTACCAATTTTCCTATATTTTATTTAAAAAAAACAAAAAAAAACGAAATAAAATGCTGTTTTTATTTCCACAAATAATCACATTTTAGAGCTGTCATTTTAATACTTTGATATTTTTGCTCATATCGGCTCATGCCGATTAATAAATTTTCCAGGTGTGTCTGTGAAAGCTGCTCCTAGCTCTGCAGCGTGTGCACATTTAGACCAGGCATGCCGCATGGTGGTAAACCAGAAGAGCTGCTAACAAAAATATTTTTGTCATCCAGCATAATAAATATATCCTTTAGGTCTACATATGACTGTTATTCTAAAATGCAAGTCAATTAATGTAAAATATCAGGATACGTATCGCCTTGAGGTTCATGTACTGGGATACATATGTATCGCGATACGTATCGTATCGTGACCCCTGTATCGTGATACGTATTGTATCGTGAGGTTGGCGGCAATACCCAGCCCTACAAAACAACTACCCAAAGTATTAAATACGAATATTTATTCCAGGGGCGTTTTCTGGGGAAGGTGAGAGGGAAAAACAAGCAATTGAGACAGATGAAACCCGCACAGAGGCGACAGTTGGGGGGGGCGGCGAGTGGATGGAGGCGCGGGGCGGGTCGCTGGAAGAAGGTCGGGCCACCTCATTACGCTGATGGAGTTCACATTATTTCAGTGTCACATCCAGACTGGAGGAATCAGAAAGCGCATTATTTGCCTTGGTCTCCGCTGATCAGCTCCATTCATCAACAGCGGCGAGCTGGCGCATGCATCATTTATTTCAATTATCATCACACCCGCTCGTGTCATGCAGGTTCATGTCTTCTTGTGCTCCATTTACTTGCTAAAGCACAATAGCATGTTTCCCCCACCACCCAAAAAAAACAAAATGTGTTGTACCAAAGCTGTAATTTGAACTAATGGATTATTTTTATTATTATTTTTTGCACCAGGGCTCCCTCTACTAATCAAATTTGGAAAACGTACAAAAATAGCCTTTATGTTATAAATTTCAGTTATATTTATCCAATTGAGAGCGTCACTGTCCAAGTACAGTTCAGTTGTATTTAACTTTTAAGTTCCGTATACTGTACAATCTCTTATAAGGCAATGGACAAGTCCAACCTCTTCAAAAGTATTTTATTTTTGCTCAATAATGTAAAAAAAAAAAACAGCCCAATTGAATGTAGTCAGGCTTATCAAGGAAATGATCGAAACCGACTGGAGGCACAAAAACTTTCCCAGACGTTGTAGACTGCAGTCGGTGCAATCTCTTTTGTGCAAGTCACGAACTACAAAAATAAATAAATAAATAAATAAATAAATAAATTACAAAAAATAAAAAACTAATATTAATTTTGTCAGATAAATATTATTATGCTGCGATTGGCTGGCAACCGGTCCAGGGTGTCCCCCGCCTGCTGACCGAAGCCGGCTGGGATGGGCTCCAGCACCCCCGCAACCTTTGTGAGGCAAAGCGGTCAAGAAAATGATGAAAAGACAAGTAGTTTCTTTGTAAATAACGACTAAGTTTCTGAGAGAGTGAGTTGCTGGGTCCAATTTCTGTCCTGTGGTGTATCATTTAATCGAGTGATTCTGTGACCTTCTGGCCCAACCGCGCTAGCTCTCTGAAAAGAAAAATACAACATTGACGGCGATTTCAATGAGTTATCGATTCGGCAGCCGCGCTTGAACCCAACGCGAGCGCGATAATACACGAAGCCAAATCGCTTGTAATCGGCCAGGATGTTCGGAGTTCTTTGGAAATGTTGACGGTGAGGCCGGCGCGTCTGAAAGAACGCATCGCTAATTACGGTCCTGAAGAGGCTTTGTGACGATTTCAGTTATTATTGCAAGCATGCGGGCTGAAGTGGTCTTGAAAGTCTCGCTCCACTTTTGGCACAATGGACAGAAAGGAAATGAGACTACGTCATATACAACTTTCAGAAGATAGTTTCAATTAACGCTTGGAGATGGCCCAACATAATTCGGACTTTGGCGAGAATTGGTGTTTTGATTCCTGTTAGTGTCAAGTGATTCCATTATAGATTGATTGTGCTTTATGAGGGGGAAATAATGAGCTGGCACGCACAGAAACACGATTGATTGATCTGATTCTTTTTTTGGCAAGACTCATTTAGAGATATTTTTTGGCAAGGTTTTCGTTTTTGTTGTCAGTGCACTTTGGTACCAAACCACTCATTTGACTTTTATTCGACACGTAAACAATTAAGAAGGCAGGTGAATATTTGGAGATAAATTGTGTTGTAAGTGAATGGGCCGATCCCAACATTTTTTCCCAGCTACAATGCACATATGAACAATGGCCTATCCAAAAAAATATACTGTACAGTCAAACCTCGGTTTTCGAACATAATCCGTTAATCCGTTCCAGAAGCGATTTGTTCGAAATCCGAAACAATTTTTCCCATTATAATTAATGTAAATAATTTTAATCCGTTCCAAGTCTAAAAAACGTTGTCCAAGTTTTTTTTTTTTACTATTTTACACCAAAAACTGCACTGTATACTGTGATCCTTCCGCTAGAAGTTGTTTGTCTTTTCGAAGGCGGAAGGATCAGCTAGCTGGCTGCGGTGCGTCGATTAGTCGTCTACAGGGCGCCGCGCAGTGATACGAACGAACAGAAAAGTAGTGGCTGGCGGTAATGGCGTCTGACGTTTTTCAGAAAAGGAGTATTGTGATGGTTCTTCAAGTCGTGGGTGGAGAAACTGCGTGGCGACGAATTGGAGATTAGTCTCACGATTGCATCACAGTCCGTAAAGATTCAGAATGGCTTATTCACACTCATTTTCAAATATAGGCAGCTAACTAATTTTGCACTTGGGCCTCCATGGACTAAATTGTAAACAATGATACAACCCCCCCCCCCCCCCCCAGTAGTATCCACCCAATATGTACTTGTACAAAAATCACACAATGAAAGTCATAAATGAGTCAATGTGCACTCGACAGTATATTTGCTTCATTATTAGTGTTTGAAATGAGTTGTCTTGCATAGTGTTTACTTAGTGGTGCAACATTCCACCTGAATGCATCTCATTTGAAGACCACTCAGAAAGAGCCCCCCAATGTTAATTATACCCTATCAAAATTGCTACACCAGATGATTTCACAAGGCAATTACTGAAGAAATGGAAATTTGAGGAAGAGGTCCCACTGTAGTTTAGGCAACAACAACAAAAAAACACATTAAAGCAGTGGCTGTTTTTTTTTTTTTTTTTTTTTTAACCGTGACTATCTGAAATGACTGTCACATGTTGGCGCGGCGAGCCAACCTGGACTTATCATAGACTCTGCAGCTCCTCCAGCTTTTAATGGAGTTTTACAATGAGTTTCAGCTCATTGTTTGCCTGTCGGGCTTCGGATTTACTAGCGGCGCCACTCTCAAAGTGTCAGTCTTTCCTATTTTTTTTTTTTTGTGATGCGGGAGAAGTTTATTAACCCGCCGCATGCGAAACCACCAAGGAGAGTGAGGAGCTAACCTACATTCAGCAGGGATACGAATGAAAATTCCTAATGAATAATAATATCTTAGGATTCCTCCAGAGAAAAAGTAGACAGAATAAAGAATGCCTGAATCGCCGTAATGTTTTATTTATTTCCCACTATTTTATTGATTAATTATAGGGATCATGCACTAGTATCAATCTCCTGCTGTTCTTAGCTACAGGAGCACAATGTAACGATATTTTTCTACAGCTATTTTTATGGCGCATATATATATACAAAATTGCTTCCTCTGTATTAAAATGTATCATAAAATGTGCAATGTTTACTTGATTATATTTAACAACATGAGAGGAAAAAGAAGTCGAAACACCTCAGCATGGAGTGCATCGTGTTTTCATACTTTGATGCCAATTGACGACGTGTTCCTTCTGGTGTGCATACCATAGCCACTAGGGGGCAGTATAATACAAACATACATAAAACACAAAGAAGAGTTTCTCAACTGACTTAGGAAGCTAAAAACCCGTTGATTAACTAATTTACTCCCAGACATTTTCACAGAAGCAATCCCGGCTGTTTTACTGGATTTTGGCTGATTCTGCAAGGCCCACAGAATATTGTCTTCAATTGCTATAAAAGCATGGAACCTACCAAAAGAAAGATTAAAGTCTCTTCTTTCATCAGGGAAAAAAAAAAACATATGTTTCTATCTTTTTCCGTTTTGCAGCAATTACTATTAGAAAAGAGCTAAGTGTCATCAGTTTTCACAAATTATTTAAAATTGTAAATAATTTAGCTTTTTTTTTTCTTTTCTAGATGGCCCTGGTTGATCTCCTTTGCTCTGCTGCCACCTGCTGGCCGTTTGTGTAATAACTACCATTTCTGCAACCGTTCTTTGCAGCTGAGAGGCTGCATCAAAGCCTTCTGTATGCTCTAGCAGCATTTAAAAAAACAAAAACAAAAAAAACGTATAAATACGTCTTTGGGACACTTAAAACAAAACAAAAAAACGTATTTACATGTTATTGGGAGCAAATGAGTTTAGTCTGTCTATGGTGTTTTGCATAGTGCTTTAGCATCCAGCTACTCAACTTTTTGTCCACATACATGTAAAAAAAACATCACATTTTTCATGAAATGTATCAACTTTAAAAACTATCAACACTGTCAAATGTGTCTTGGGTGATTCCTGTGCTAAAGGATGAGCCAGGGCAGGCAGATGGTGTTTTCACAGCCTCCAAGGCGCACTTGTGGCCACTGGCGGCAACAACAAGGAGAAGAAAAAAAATCCCATTTCAGCCAATGCATCATCTGCTCTCCAGTGACCCACATCTACGATTTACACACACAGCTTCCACATTACCTGCGACTTTCACCCGCGACCTCTGCGCTTGATGAATCCTCCCGCATTTATAGGAAACAGCCCTCTCGCTAATTTGAACTAATCCTTTCAATCAGCCCACCATCTGCTGGCGGCCGCCCCGGATTGCCGACCGCCACCCCGTCCCTGCCTCGCCCAAGCTGGTATTCACCGGCGGCTGAGCGGCTTTAATCGGGTTAAGTAGGAACGTGGGTGGAACTGTCATTCGTGACTGTGACAGGGTGTCACCTTGCGAGGAAGATGTGCTTTGAGGAGACCGCTAAGAAGCCGTTGGAGATTCCAAATCTCCCCCGCTTTCGGTGAATCTCTGTTGTCACCTGTTTGTTTGTTTGTTTGTTTATTTATTTGGGCTTGTGACTGTGACAATAAAAAATACTGTGTCATCAAGCCCGGTAATTGTCAAAGTGCTGAGTGTGTGTGTGGCATGTGTCAGCAATAAATACATGAAAGCATTGACACGCAAAACTTAAAAAAAAAACAAAAAACACACCACACGTGATGACGTATCCGATGCGTAAACAGCAGCCGCCTTCTCTCATTTGAACGGGCGTTCCTGTCAAATGACCATATTCAAGTCAGGGTATTATTTCCATGTCAATGGTGGGCAACTCATTTTGCGAGTTCCTGTCAGATACGTTAACATAGCACGCAAAAGGGGTCATTTCGTGACCCTTCTAAAGACAGGAAACTCTGACTCGCCATTAAACACACAATGTCACATATTGAAGGAAGAGCCTCATCTTTGAAGCACTGGCCATCGATTGGAGTGCTAGTGCAGCAATTATTGGCCAATTAAGGGAGGGATTACACAACAGCAGAATCCAGCCTGACATTTACACAAAACTTGCATCAGCATACTAATTCCCTCTAATAGAATGGATGATATTCTGGGCGGCCACAGCAAATGTCCATCTGGGAGCATAAATATGCATTGAGCAACGGGTGCGGCATTTATTTGGCAGCGCGGGCGCATTCTTAGTGTTGTAAACATGACATTTGTCCAGGCGGCTGTTTGTTATGGAGTATGCCAAAAATGCAGAGTGCATCTAATTAAAATGTGTGTGTGTGTATATATTTTACTAGAATTATAATCAATTTATTTCCATCCATCTATTTTTTTAACCACTCCGTGGGGGTGCTGGAGCCTATCCCAGCTGGTTTCAGGCAGTAGGCAGTGCATTACCCTGACCTGGTTGCCAACCGATCGCAGGGCACACAGAGACGAACAACCATCCGCACTCACAAGCACACCAAGCGACAATTCGGAGCGCCCAATTAACCTGCCATGCATGTCTTTGGAATGTGGGAGGAGACCGGAGTACCCGGAGAAGACCCATGTGGGCACGGGGAGAACATGAAAACTCCACCCAGGAAGGCCGGAGCCTGGACTCGATCTTGCGTCCTCAGTACTGGGAGGCGGACGTGCTAACGACTCATCCCGCCGTGCTGCCCTATCAAGTTATTTATAAATGAAAAATGAGTGAGTAATTTTAATTAAATAAAAAATGTTGAATTAAAATCAACAATTTTGCATATGGATTTGAAAGTTTTTTGTTTCTTTTTTTTAACCTTATCTCAAATGACCTGTCCCATCTGATTTATTATGCATATGAAATTGTAATATAAGCTGCTTTACATTTAACTACTTACCTCATCTTAAAAAAACGACCTGTCCCATCTGATTAATTTTACATAATTTGAATTCAAATGTGCTACTTTATATAAATGCATTTTTTACTTTTTTTCTAACCTCATCTTCGACCTGTACCATCTGATTTATTAGAAACAAAACAAAAAATAAATACATTTGAATGAAATGTGACAAATTTTACTTAAAAAATTTGAATGAATTATGAATAATATATTCGTTTTAGATATTTCAAAACGTTCAATCGAAATCCACTTTTACATGCTCAAAGTTAGCCCACCCCTGCAGGAGGAGAGAATATTGAATAGAATTACAATTTCGAGCACATGGTCCGAGTTTGAGCAGGGAATTACAATCTTCCCGAGACGAAGGAGCTTTGCTTTGTATGATCCAATCAGAGCCTCTCTCGCTCTTTCTGCATCATTATGGATGAGTCATGCACTCCTCTCCAGCTTAAATCCACCACCGACTCTAGCGCCGGTGACCCCCCCCCCAATTTGCATAAAGCGCTCTATAACTGCCAGTTCGTCTGAGCGCAAAGTGGTCGTGAGAAAAAGAAATAGTTACTTGAGTTGTTTTCTGGAAGCGCTCCAGCACCGGTGATGCTTGCAGCAAGCAAGCGTCACCGGCGGGCCACCGGCATTAATGTCCCCCCCTCAAATCAAATCAAACATTATTCACACAAGTAAATTCCCCATCCCAGAAAAAACAACAGCAGGATGGCGCCGCTTCCCAAAGCGCATCTCTTAATTGATCGCATTACACAGACAATTTCACTTTTCATGCGAGGCAATTTAACGGCTGATGAATACGGCGCAATCACGGCGTTCATTTGGTGAATACTTTGCACAAGGTTCCTGGTGGAGTGGAGACAAAACAAAAACAATCGGGGGGATGCTAAAACGCTCGCCGTAAAAGGTGACCTTTGTAAATGAGCGATAATGACTTGTTTGCTGTTGACGCTGTGCATTCAGGTAATGACGGCAGATGTAATTTCCGAAACCCCGAATGAACTCAAGTAAACTCAAATGGAACTTGCAGACATTCACAAACAGTTACACAGTTTTGCATTGTTTTATAGTTTTAGTTTTTGCATGGTTTAGTTTTAAAGGCGCAGTCTGACTCTGGAAAAGGCACTTTTTAAATACAGGATTTAAACAAACAAACTACTTCTCAATTTACAGATCAGGGCTTATCTTCATTTCTGGTGGTGATTTTGTCCTAAAGCCCCACCCCCCCCAGCCTGTATTTTGCCATTTTGTGTTTGTTTTGTAAACAGCGGGACGTTTCTGTGGAAAGACAGTGTTTACAACCCTCCAGCCAATCGCAGAGCGGGGGGTGGCGCGTCGTAAACGGGGTGGGGCGAAATTACCGGCTGCGTGACGTCACTCCCGCGGCAATTTGAGAGCACGCACGGATTATTATTTTTTTTCACTCACTCACTCACTCACAGAAGCTTACATGTGTGAATGAGTGAGTGAAAAAAAAATAATCCGTGCATGCTCTCAAATTGCCGTGGGAGTGACGTCACGCAGCCGGCAAATTCGCCCGGTTCCGTTTGCCCCCCCCCGCTCTGCGATTGGCTGGAGGGGCGTAAACACTGTCTTTCAACAGAAACGTCCCGCAGTTTACAAAACAAACACAAAATAGCAAAATACAGGCAAAATACAGGCTGGGTGGGGTGGGGCTTTCAGACAAAATCATCACCACACGTTAAGAGAAGCCCAGATCTGTAAATTGAGAATTAGTTTGTTTAAATCCTGTATTTAAAAAGTGCCTTTTCCAGAGTCAAACCGGCAGACTGGGCTGCAATAGAAAGATTGTTCACTATTTACTGCTTGTTTGTGCACTCGAAAAGAAGTATCCATTGCTTTAAAAAAAAAAAAAAAAGACAAAATAGCATGTGTGCAAATTATACGCATGCTAGTGGTAAACCACAAAACAGCACAGAAACAAGCATGTAACTAACATTAGATCGAGTGTCGTTTAAAACAGTGGTTAACTTATGTTTACATTTGTATGACAGAAGCAAGAGAATTGTTGACACACGTTTCTGTAAATGATATTATTGGTGTTAAATATCGCAAAGCAACAGCTTGCGCAAAGAAAGGTGGTCTCGTTTCGAATGATGCTTTAGTCATCATTTGAGGCCAGCTGGTCCAGAATGAAGTGAAAAATAACGCTTGTTTGAAGCAGGTTGGCAGCAATTATACGCCGATTAAGTGCGCGCGCGTGAAATACGCAACCGTGACCACGTCAGGGTTGAGAAAAAGTGATTGCAAGCGACGCTAAGTCTTCCAAGAATCCCTTCAGATTTTCACTTCATTTCACCGAATGGCCGAGTATGAGAACAACAGAGGGACTCACACTCACACTCACACTCACACTCACACGTGGTGCGAATGACGCCGATATGATCCAGAGGTTGCGCCTTTAAACTCTTATCCACTCCGAGTTGCCTGATATGGTTTCGACCCAAGCAAAGTCACCTTGTCATTGCTGCCGTTAAAGGAATAATCTCACTTTCCCCAGGAGCGGGCCGGAGACATTTTACTGTCATTCCACGGAGCTTTGAATGACGCATAAGAGTTTTTCCTTTTTTCCCGCCCTTTCAGCCTCAATTAGAAGGGTTCGCACAAGATGAAAATGACTCTTCCCAGTGGAGTCGGAAATACGAAAAATGCATTTGAAGCATGACAAGTTTGGAACATAAATTTTGATAGTAAAATAATACCAAATTAGAACCTTTGGCTATAAATATGCAAATTAGAATAGGTGATGAAAGGAACATTTATCTGCTTTGCTTTGTTTTTGTTGTTCATACAAAATAGACAAATGAAAAACCAGTAGTGGATAGAAAATGTCCACACGCCCCCGTTTACTGTCCTAGAATAAAGTGCAATTGCACCTCCACTACATTAGGGGGCAGTGGCGCTCATTATTGGCAGAGTGTGCGCAGGGAGCATTCGCTCGGTGGTGTCGGGAGTTTTGTTTGCATTGAACATGCGCGCTTTGCACACAGCGGAAAAAAAAAAGAAAATCAGCACAAATTATTTTATATTTTTCTTTTGCAGGTTAAAGTTTTGTTTTTTGTTTTTTTTTGTTTTTTAATATTGTGCTCCTGAGTTTATGTTGGTGATCAGTTTGACTGCATTATTATTTATTGATTTTATGTAATTTTATTTTTCCGGATCATATGGCTTGACATGGTCGGTCAAAAAAAAAAAAAAAAAAATGTTATAGTATTATTCTTACTTGGGGTGGCATGACAGAAAATAATTGAGAAGCACTGGGTTAATGTAATCATTTAAAAAAAAAAAAAAAAAGTTAGCCAGTCTATTCAAACTAATATTAAATTGGAGCAAACACACACCTGCCACCATTGAACGTGCATCTGATTAAGCCCAAATACAGTTCAGATGTTCTAGCGGGCTTTTCTTGACACTCCCACTGTATGTGACATACGTATGTGACAACGCATTGCATTTTCAATAGGAATCCTTGGTTAGAAATGTTTTGTTTTGTTTTGTTTTGTTTTGTTTTCATGTTGCTTTACCTTTTGAGCCTAATTTAAGGGACAAAGATGACAGTTGTAAAATAAATACCCTCTGGCAAATTAAGCTATAATTATTCAGCACAGCCAACATGGCTGCAAAATAAAAAAACATTTTGATTATTTTTGCTCCAGCAATCACGACTCCACCCCCAAGAGATGTATACTTATTAGACACTATTAGAGATAGCGATTGACAGTGGTTAAGCAATGATTTCTTCAATATTCCACTCAAGGTCAAGTTAAGACATCTTTATTTATATAGAAGCACTTGTTGCCATGGCAATCCAATGCACACGGAGATGCCATTCTCTTTAAAACCAGTCTACCACTCAAATTAATTCGGCTTGAAGTCAGTGACTTTAAATATACCATTCAAGCGCGCGAAGCGCTCGCAGGGAGACGATGTCGGCCAACGTTAGCTTTTGACAAATGTAAGTGTGACTTTTAGATTAAGCACATTAAATATTGAACCAGACGGATTTGAGCTTTTGGTTTGAGGCCCGAGCCAGACAAAGCGAAGCAAACTGTCATTTAGCCATTTATCAGCATAATAATGACTTTTCCCCACCCCATTTATATTAAAAAGGTCATATGCAAACCGACTTGCACTCGCGTAATAAAGTTCATTTGTGCCACTGATGCTTTTTTTTTTTTTTTTTGCCGTCCTTAGAAAAAAAACGCAGCCGATCAGAAAAATCATGTTTTATTTTGTTGTCGTTTTTCTCGTCATCGGTATTTGCCATTGAGGAGAGATTGAAAAAGAGCGTGGAATGCAGTCGACAAGATCGCATACGTGCAATTGTTTAGTTATTCGGAACAAGTCAAACACCAAATGAGTCTTCTTTGAATGGGTAAGAAGTCAACTACACAAAAGGCAGCGAGATGCATGCACGCGCCGCTCCATTTAGTCGGAGACAGCCAAACAATGCACGATAGCCCAACACTAATTCATCTCAACTTGCCTGGAGGAAAACGCAGCGCAATGAATGGAGGGTAGAACAAAACCGACACGGGGAGAATAGCCATCTTGATATATTCCCAAGTGAGTGGTTTTTTTTTTTTTTTTTAAATTGACGCTGTCAAATATGGAGGCCCACCTTCAGGATGCGGCCAGACAGATTGGGCAGAATTTGAGAGAGCCGAGTGACAAATGTCCTGGCGCACAGGGAAAATTAAGTTAAGTGACTCTTTCCTACTTGGCTCACTATTTTTTTTTTTTTGCAGTTGCCCCGTGGAAAAAGTATCTAATGACATAATGGGGGGTTCTGTACTTTGAGGAAGAGTTATTATGGTGAGTACAGTGGAACCTCTAATTACGAACGTCTCTTCATACGAAATTTTCGAGTTACGAAACGCCTCAACGGGAAAATATTGCCTCTTGTTACGAAAGAAATTTCTAGATGCGAAAGGTAAAAATACATTACCCAACGCAACATACTTTCAGCTATAGCTATTACCTACCATAGGTATCGTTGAGCCGAGATAATAGATCGGTGTCTATACAGCGTCCTCATCATTCATCCCACAGCCCAGGAGGTGTTCCGATTTTCGTAAATGTAAACGGCTGACGAATTTGTGCAAAAATTCAAACAATTGGTGATTGATGAAGCCACAGTAAGTTTTTAATTGCGACGAGATGGGCCTTGGACATTTTGGAAGGATTGTTTAAAAAAAAAAAAACATCCTTGGATCAGTTCTTTGCAAAAAAAAAAAAAAAAAAGTACTTCTGAGAGAGAACATGAACCAAAAAGAGGGCAAAAAACAATGAGGACAGCAGTTAAAAAAAAAAAGTAAATTTTTATTCTTTACTCTATTCTTTGTTTTTTTTTACATTACGCACAACTCTCATTTATTGTGCAATAATCTCATTGTAACATGTATTTATTACATGTTTTGATGCATTTTTATGCTTTATAAAACATGTCTGAATTTCGGGAGGCTTGGAACGGATTAGGGCATTTACATGGAAAATGCGTCTCGACTTACAAAATGTTCTACTTAAGAACTTTCTTCCAGAACCAATTAATTTCGTAAGTAGAGGTACTTCCTTTCCTTACAGGGTACTTCTGTGCCCCGCCATGTTGTGGTTTTCATGTTGGGGGGGGGGGGGGGGGGGGCTTTTTATTTTTATTTTTACACCTTTTATTGTATTATGGATGTCCAGCACTTTGAGTTGCATTTTGAATGTAGGAAAGGTGCTATATAAATAAAGTTGATTGATTGATTGAGGTACCACTGTACAAACAATACTCGTTGGCATATATTCTTTATCCTCTGCAGAAAGCGACTAATATTACAGAAGCTTAGCTGCAACGGTTTCCCTATGTTTCATCGTGACATTTATGTGTAGTATGTCTGTATGTGCTATGCTACTCCCTGGTGCCACGTTAAAGTTGTAGGAGCCTTGGAGGAGGTCTAAAGTCTGTTCCACGACATCTGTAGCATAACTCATGAGCAACCTATTCATCAGCGCGGCTTACCCGCTGATGATATTAGCCGCTAAACGCATGCAATGTCATCTCACAGCCGTCATTAGCAAAACCATGTTGACATCTGCTGCCTGATGAACTTTAAAAATATTAACAAAATTGGATCACTTGCCAAGCCGATTACGTCCCCCCCCCCCCCGTAAAGCTCAGCTGTCAAGCCAACAGCGGTAACCTTTTCGGAAAAATAACCTCACTGGTTTGCCATCCACCAGCGCTTTTGTTGGCCCACAGGAAGCCCGAAACCCGCCTATGCTTCATTTGTCACGTCAAGATCGTCCTACATCTGTCCAAACAAGCCGCTGAGTGATGACCACAGATGACAGACGACACGTCGGCGTCCAGTGCGTGGCCGCAAACAAACGACGACTCCTACCATCCTTTCGCTATATTCATGATTTGAACTTACTCCCATCATTGACATGATTGCTTTTGGTGCATTGCTGGTACTCAACAGGACAAGACACAATTAAGCTACATTTAGAGATGCACACTAATCATCAGTAAATGTACGCAACAACATCGTTTCCCACCCGACAGTGTTAGATGAGTACATAAATGAACTTCTATTTCATATTTCATCTCAATATTAACCACGGTTGTGCTGTAAATATTTGACTGTAATAGAAGCTGTCAAGTCAATTGAGAAGTGAATCAAGGAGAATTATTGGCGCTTCAAAATAAGTCTTGACTGTTGCACTAAAAAGTGGACTGCTCCATCCATAATGCATGGAAAAGAAGAGAATGCCGATTATGACAAACTTTTACTGCTCGCTCACAAATGTAAAACTAATTAACATGGCAGCCATTTTCCCCAATCAAACTCTTGATTCTGAAAGGGTGAATTAAACAAAACCAAATGTGCGTTTAAAAAACATGCAATACAATCAAACATTTAAAGTGGAAGTCAACCTTAAATATTTTTGACAATAACAGTTGTGGAATAAGAGCTATGAAGCAAAATGCAGTCTTTTTTTTTTCTTTTTTTTTTTTTTAAGTCCATCTCAGGAGGCGGCCATTTTGTCACTTGCTGTCGACTGAAGATGACATCAGTGTTGCTCAAGGTTCAGGCAACAACCAATCACAGCTCACCTGTTTTCTGAAGCTGCGCCGTGATTGGTTGTTACCTGAGACCTGCGCAACATTGATGTCATCTTCAGTGGACGGCAAGTGGCAAAATGGCCGCCCCCTGAGATGGACAAAAAAAAAAATAAAATGCATTTTGCTTCATAACTCACATTCTAAAAATTTAAACTTTAACATTATACCACATTTAGACTAGTGGGGCTGCATAAAACATATTATTGTAAAAAAAAAATACAAAATAAATTAGGTTAACTTCCCCGTTACGAATTACTCTTGTAAGTATGCAGAGAGTCATCCATTTCGCCAAATCTAAATACCGATACGCTGATTAAACGTACACCACGAGCCAGTTCAGGTAAATTTCCATTGTGTTGCTATTATGAGCACTCCTCCTGTCACCATCTCAGGCCAAAACAACATCATAAACTAGTGGTGGTCCAAACTGTTTACCACGCGCACCTGGTTGAGTGACGACTATGGCACTTTATCAACAAGCTCAACCTGTTCTGGCTGAGGCTCCTTCCGAAGCAAGCTGCAAAAAAATTTGAAGTCGCTCGTAACATACGAGTTTGAGGCATGCCAGTTCCGGCTGAATGCATTTTTTTTTTTTGTGGCTGTCCCTCCAGAAGAGTGACAGGTATCTCTCTATTCAATGACACGGCCCAGTGACCCTCATCCGTCCGGCGCCGGCTGTTGTCCTGAGTGTTTGCGCCGCACGCGGGGCCGCATTGGACGGCGTTTGCATGGAAGAGGCTCGTTATCGTGAGACTGAGTCACTCCTCACGGCTGTCTGCGCTTGTTTATCGGACAGAGAGCTCGGAAAAACAATTACAGACGGACTCCCAGAACGAGGGTCCGAGAGGAGCAAGTCAATTGATGATACGCGTGGCGCTTTATGGCGACCATCGCCGTCCTATTGTTGACTATGCAAATCAGCGCATATGATGGCAGTGAAGAAATCCAGACGTTGCCAAGTGAATATCCACACGGTATAATTACAGGTCAAACTAATTTCACACTTGCAATCCGGCTTTGCTTAATTCAACACCCACAAACACTTTGGCTTTTTCAAACACTTTCATTAGGCCCTGAATGTTTAAATAGTAAATAAAATACACTCATTTGGGAAGTTAGTCTTTTAAAACCTCCAGTGGGAGTATCAATGGGCACATAAAAATTTAATAAAAATGCCATTTAATTATTCAAGGAACTTTAGAGTAAAAAATTCAATTAAATATGAGGATGACTGTGATAAAAAGAATTTAAAAAAAAAATCATAATTATTTCATTTTGAAGATAATTTTAGTCTCTATAGAGCACCGGAACACTATACAGTTTTAATGTTACACAAGAGTAGCAAAGTCAGTGTATTGAATCCCTTCATAATGCATGGAAATATCACAATTGAAATACACGGTGGTGCCATCCATGACTTTGGAATGGAAATTCCATTATTCTGCTCCTGCGCCTCAAAAAAAAATAAAAATAATAATAATAATAATAAAATAAATAAAATTAATTAAAAATTAAATTAAATTAAATTAAATTAAATTAAATTAAATTAAATTAAATTAAATAAAATAAAATGAAAGAAAGAAATAATAATAATAATAATTCGACAGTATTGTACTTGTAAAACATACAGTACTAAAATTTTAAATCAGCATTGTGCAGTGTAACACATACAGGCAAGCCCTTCCTGCCAATGTTCTAATCAATCATGTTAGGGATATTGACAAGTTGCCAATCCATCTGAACTAACGTGGACCGGCTGAAATTGATCGAATTTCACTTAAGATCCCTTCTACTACTTTCCTCCTCCGTCTGACATGTCTAATAAGTCCACATTTGAAAGCCCGGTGTGTGAAGTGGCCTCTGAGGAGGAGGCTGAAAGAGAAGCAAAAAGTAAATCTGGGCGTGGCCATGTGACTGCTGACCTTGGAGCTCATTATTCACAAGTATCGGCGAGCGAGATCAACTGATGGAGTGCATGCCCTGCTACTTTCCTGCATTTAATTAGATTAAGATTCACAACACTTCCCCTTTACACCTCTCTTAACCGGCTGTCTCCAAACGACTGCGGATAAATTGCCAAGGGCTTTAAAAAAAAAAAAAAAAGTGACTGGGAGAATCCAGCTTGCGGAAAGTTAAAAAAAAAATAAAATAAAAAAAAAAAAAAAAAAAGAGAGAGAGAGAGAGAGAATAAAGTGCTCTGTCTGTCTGCTTGATGTATGGAAGTATCTGCCTCAGCTCTGCTCAGACAGAGTGGAAATCTCTGCTGAATACGAGCCATTTTTAAAGATCAATACAGCTTTGGACAGTGAACAGTGAAAGTTCATTAAGTATGCAAAGACACGTCACGATGAAGACATCTGAGAACAAATGGCTATATTGATTTCTAAAGGGGAAGAGACGGCTCGGTCGAGGAAATTTGCATGGACATGTACGAAGCATTCATTTTGTCCGTCGTTAGCAGATGAACTTTAAAGCGCCCCCAGATGAGCTTCATTATATACAGTACAGTACAGTCAACCCTCTGATAGAACGGTAGGTGGAAAATATGGCCCGGAATCCAAACAAGTCTAGCTTTTGTCATCACAGATTCTTTTTCAAAATCGTTGAGCGCTAGTTTTGACCATAGACATTTGACTAGGGATGCTCCGATCGATTGGCCACCGATCATAAATCGGCCGATATTCATGAAAAAGTGCGTGATCGGGATATTTGATCAAAGCCTTTTTTTGTACCCGATCAAAAATCCGATGACCCGTAGTTCATACTTCGCAGGCTGCCTGAGAGAACAACTTGAGGGCACAGTGTGGCGGCAACTTCCTCAGTTTTTAATAGCGACGAGACGGGCCTTTTTTCTGAAAAAGATGCCGATCGCCATACCTGAAGTATCCATCAAGTTTGGGAATTGAAAAGAATCACCCGGAAAAAAAAAAGTGTTCACCAGTCGGGCGATGGCTCACTATGATGATGTTTGCCTTGGACGCTTTCGAAGGATTATTTAAAAAAATAAAAATAAATAAATAAAATACATCCTTGGATCAGTTCTTTACAAAACACAAGGCAAAAAACATCCTGAGAGAGAACATGAACCAAAAAGAGGGCAAAAAACGATGAGGACATCAGTTAAAAAGGTAAATGACCATCATTGTTATTCTTTACTCTATTCTTTGTGTTTTTACATTATGCACAACTCTCATTTATTGTGCAATAATCTAAGTGTAACATGTTTTGATGCATTTTTATGCTTTATAAAACATTTATGGCTGAATTTTGGGAGGTTTGGAACGGATTAGGGCATTTACATGGAAAATGCGTCTCTACTTAAGAACTTTCTTCCAGAACCAATTAATTTCGTATGTAGACTGTATGGAGCTCGGATGTCAGTCCTGTTGAGACTGCTGATTATTTTATTCTGTTTAAGCTTAAAGCTGGTAATTTTAAGTTTTTCTGTTATTTTTTTTTTTTTTACTGAATAGTTGATGCATTATGCCAGAAATTATCTTGAAAATGTTTTTGTCTAAAATTAAGGTGATTATATGGTGATTGTTTATTTTTATTTTTTTAATTTAATATAGCCAAAGGCACTCACCATAAATGCATTGGGGGAAAAAAAATATTGATGATCAATGTGATCGGTATCGGTTGATCATTGATGAGCAGTACCGGTATCGGCAGCATAAAACCCTGATCGGCGCATCCCTACATTTGACAATAGGTAGGGGGGCGGGATTTAAATAAATGTCGCAAAAAGGAGAATCAGAAAAGTAAAGTAGGCACCAAGGGAGCCAATTTAAGTTTTTGAATTTTAACAGTGGCCAAAATCATCAAATCAGAAATTCATTCGAACGTAAAAATTCCCAAAAGAGCTAACTGAACTCACCGGTAACAGATGAAACAGGCGGACGAGTGGAAGGAGTGGAACGCACTCATAATAACCCGCAGGTGGGTCCATTCAAGCAGGTGCAGCACAGGTGGAAAAAAATCCAGATCTTTCTATATTTAAAAAAAAAAAAATCAAAAACAAACAAAAAAAGTTACACATTAATTTTACTTATTCAAATGTGTAGGTTCGAGAAAGAGAACACTGTTGGAATAAATTCCAATTTGATGGAACAAATAGAAGAATTTAGATTTGATATGCCACCTTAATATACATCAATAAACAACAATAGTCCCTGTGAGTTCGATACGTGCCACCACAAACAGTTGCAACTGAGCGTCAAGCGACAGTTCCTCTCCCCTGGTTTCTTAATTGAACACCTCCTCCTGGGAATTTACCTGTCAGGGCTGCTTTAATGGAAGAGGACCAAACTATATATCAACGCCAGTGCTGATGTCCCCACTGCAGCAGCATCAATATGGGACAACAGAGAGGAAAAAAATAGGGCCCGAGTGTGCCTCGAGGTCTCTTAACTAACACTACAGAATGTTTTACAAGTGGATTTTCACCCCTCTTGCACAATCTGATGATATAAAAGTAATGTCGTTTGATTACAGTATAATTCCACAGTTAAACATCAGTCTCTAGTATTAAAACGTAGGACTATAATTACATGAAAATAATAAATGTAATGCTCAATAAACTACTGGCAAAATACTGCAATCACCATTTTTTTTTTTTTTAACTCTTAGAATAAAGTGCAATTGCACCTCCACTACATTAGGGGGCAGTGGCGCTCTCATTGGCAGAGTGTGCGCAGGGAGCATTCGCTTGCTGGTGAGTATGAGTATGATATTTAAAAAAAGGATCACAATATTGTAAAAAAACAAAAAACAACAAAAAAACAAAAAAACAAAAAAAAAAAAGCACAATATTGTGCTTTTGTATATAACAACAATGCATATAAACCACCTACAATCTCTAACAATATCGAGGCTCTTACTTACTAATGCAAGCACACATTGATCGCTTCACAAGAAAATTCGGTCCCCCTTCATCTGACAATTAGCATATATTTTAAACATAGAAGGCCAAAACATCCCTAATGAAATTTAAATTGCGCTAATAAAATAGCCACTAGAGAGTGCTAGAACTGCACAAATGGAAATCAACCTGACTTTTTTTTAACAGATGTGTTCCTTTTAAATATTGTGAACATGACGACGACGATATTGTGGCAGTTTTAATATCACGATATTGCCCTTATCGTGACATCCCTAGTATTCAATGCATCGTTGCAATACTATTACACATGGGCATACCTGTAGGTACAACATACAGATGTGGCAAATCAAGGTCCAGAAAGCCACCTCTGTGTTTAGATTGCAAATACGTGTCACGAGCAACTGGCGTCAAAACAAAATCAAACGTTTCGGTGCTTGGATCGGCTTGCGACGATTGATGCAAACATAGCACACACGGAAACTCAGCGTGTAAACACAAAGGCTAACCAGAATGAAAACTACAAAGAGGCAAAAACAAATAGCCAGCACTTTCCCCAGGCCGCTGCTTAAACATTCTCCCCCTAATGGCGTGGACTTCTTGTTTGAATGAGATAACAGAGATAAATAGCCACATCATTTCTACTATGAGAGCGTTTTCTGTCTGCTGATGCCATTTGCGGCCAATTACAGATTAGAGCGTCCGCTGCCAAGAAACAATGTCGAGGAAGCACGGAGGTGGAATCTTCTGTTGGATTTACCGCTACGAAGAAGAGCCTGAACACATTCAAATGGTGGTTTTTGGCTGCCATTTAACGCTCCGTTTGTTGTGACAAGCGATGGGAGGACTGACACGGGCTTTGGGGAACATGAAAACAAGGATTTACTGTGGGATTTGGGTGAAATGAAGCTTAGCAAAAAAGTTTAGTCAGGGCTGATGTGGGCTTGCAACCCTGACTTACAATCTCAGGTTTTCTGCATACAATTACGAGTGGAGAAAAGGCAGAAAACATGTGGAAAAAAACAGGTCATTAATCAGTAATCCATCAAGTAATGAATCATCAATTAATCATCACAAATAAAGTACTTTTGTGCATGTCACCACGCCTCCAGTCATTGAAAAATAAATGGCTCACCTGAAAATATGTTTCATTTGGTACGTGAGACCACATTGCAGCCATGCAAATTAACACATTCACTGCCAGCCCAGCAAAAATGCCTTATTTGACGTCTTTTTCCGTCAATGGCAGTCAATGAGTTAAGATGAGATGTAACCAAAATTGACGGATTTTTAAGCAAAATTTGCCTTAAAAAAGAAAAAAGGAAAAAAAGGATGCTGCAATATAATCACAAAATATATTGGCACATTGTGTTTAACACATTCACTGCCAGCCCAGCAAAAATGCATTATTTGACGTCTTTTTCCGTCAATGGCAGTCAATGAGTTAATATATGCAAATAAAAGCCTTCAATCAAATAATAAGCCTCACCTCAAACAGAGGCTAAACATCTCAACCTCAAATACATTTCCATTCATCACATGAGACCCGATTGCATGTAACCTCTTGACTACCAGCAATTCAAATTTGTCCTCTGTAGTGGACATTTTTAAAACTGAATATATCCCACCCAGTGCATACGACTGAATTAACTAATTTTGTGCTCTATGGACGACATTGATACCTTAACCTTTACCTTTTGATACATTGCTACCTTTGATTGCATCATAAAAGAAAATGGCTTCCCTCAGTGCAAGAGGAAAAGTAAGTGTATAACACTTTTTATAGAACAAATTTAGGCTTTAAATGTTGTTAGCATGTTTTCTATAAGACTCTTAAGAACATATTAAAGTATTGTTTGAATTATTTTAACTGTATTTGAGCCTAGCATTTAAGTTTTAAAAAATGTCCTCTGTAGTGGACACATCATAGCTTAAAAATAAAAACTTTTTTTTTTTTTTCCCCCAAAAAAATTTATTTTGCAGTATTGTTACTTCACAAATATTGGGGAATATCAAAATAAACATGATTGGACTTTTTTTTTTTTTTTTTTAAATAAAAGTCCTCACCTCAAATTAATTCGGGACATGGAGCCATGCAAAATAATGCATGCAAATAAAAGATTTGCAAATAAAAAGCCTCACCTCAAATAAGCATTACCAAATAAACAGCTCAACTCATATATATTAAATTCTCATTCAGCACAGTGCATCAATAAACACCTCCCCTCAAATAAAATCATGTTCTATACATTAAAATAATCCACTGGCACAAGAATTAGTGCAAAAATAAAAAGCCTTATTTAATAAAGAACCATTAGCCAAATACATTCTTAATAAATGAGATTTTTGGTTTGGTACATGAAACAACGTACACACATTTCTGCAAATAAAAGCCTTTGCTCAAATAAACACCATTTTCAAGACACATTTTGATTTGTTTGCTTTTGCATTTTATGGCCGACAACTTTGTTGCCAAACGCAGACAAAAGATTGTTTGCCACTTTTGCCGAGTGTTCCGATGGGTCCATAAATGAGCATCTGACCGCTTTATACGTTTGAGTTGAAGTTTACTGTGACTCACTGAGGCTTTAAAGGCTTGGAATGGAGACATAACGCTGGATGACAACATTTTCGTTGTCAAAAACATATTGGGGCTGTTTGTTCAATGTCGTGTGTTCCAGTAAACATTCTAAACCACGCCTACATCCATGGATGATGCCAAACGGTTTTTCTCTTCTCAAGCTCCATTTCCTCTCCTCAATTAAGGCAGCCATCTTCTCTGCGTTTTGTTTTCACAGCATCACTCCAACAGAAAAAGATAATGGAACAAAATGGATCGTTATTTCGCTTGCAGCTCAGCCATTAAGCAAAGTGCCGGCTGCGCGGACGCTTCTTCACTTTCTTCTTGAGCTGTGTCACATTCCTAAAAAGCATTTGGAGCCATTTTTAGTCTCTGTCTGGAATGTTGTTTTTAAGTAAGAATAACATAAAATCTTGCTTCATCAGTCGTTGCTCGCAGCATTCATGTCACTTTGCGAGGAGGTTCGGATATGTATTTCAGCCACAGCTGAAATTCTATATTTAAACTGTTTACATGACTGTTCCAGTCCAATCTGACCAATTTTGACGTTTGAAAATGAATACAAATATTCTATACGCCTTAATTCTTTCCAAAAGTGACACAACATACACACAAATAATTAAAATGGTCATTTTGTTGTTTCGTAATTACAACAAAAATTAAAGCATGGAACAGCCGTAAAGTCGTAGCATATACTGCATGTGCATTTTTATGGGACAACGGGGGCCGTTTTTACAGGGGAGCTTGAAACTGTCAGTGTTTTCTGTCACATTTGCACATAATTAAACTGTATTCGTACATTTTTGCATCAGACTGTGCAAGTCTGTTCAAACAATTTGCAAACTTTTAGAACTATTTCTCTGACAGCCTCGGCAGTTTTTTGTCCCATTATAAACTGCTTTAAATGCTGTGTGCGAAGTGCAAATGTATCCAAACTTCATCTTTTTTTTTTTTCTTTTTTTTCCCCCCCTCCTGCCTAACGCACCATTAGTCCCACCTCCGGTCAAATACTGTTGCTGTGGACCCTTCAGCCGCAGTTGCAAATGACTCAGTTGGGGATTTCCCCTCCCGGCTGTGTGACAGGGGCTATTTTTCACTCACTTTTTTTTGGGGGGGTGCATGAGAAATAAACTGTGCATACCGCCTTGACGGGCCAATAGTGTAATAAATAACACCACTTTTGGTTCAAGTCCAGCACCAGCAACGCTGCCAGAGATGCAGCAACTAATTGATTGTACTAATGAAATATAGTCGACCAAAAAAAAAAAAATCCAAAATACACAGAACAAAAGCGGTTTGTAATTTCCTGTTGATGTCACAAGATGGTAGCAAAGCACTGTTTTGCTATGGGACAAGACCAAAATGAAGCTACTTCTCAAATTTCAACATAGTTCTTAAAAAAGTAACGAAGCTACTTGGTTATGATTCTCAGTCTCAGCCATTTTCACTTCTCTCTGTTTTACTGGATTTTGACTGATTTTGGAAGGCCACAGAATATTGTGTTCTATATAGAACCTACCAAAAGAAATATGTCTCTTCTTTTACCAGGAAAAATACGTATATTTGTATCCATTTCCATTTTGCAGCAATTAGCATTAATTAGAATATAGCTAAGTTTCATCAATACTCGCATTCCTGGTGAAAACACTGGCAAAAACAGCTTGTTGCAACATGGCCCTGGCTGATCTCTTATACTCTGCTGTCACCTGCTGGCCATTTATTTATTTTTTTGTAAATAATTACCATTGCTTTAAGCCACCTCTTCATGTCAGAAGCAGTTTGAAAGCTTTCTGTATGCTCTCACATTAAAAACAAAACAAACAAACAAACAAAAACGTGTAAGTACGTTTTTTGGAGTGAAGACAAAGTATTACAAAAACATGTTTACGCGTGTTTGGGTTTGAATGAGTTAAGTCGATTTGTCAGATTTCTGCAATTTAAGTTCTATTTAATTTGAATGATGGGTTCAATTCAGTCTGTACTTTTTATTACTTTTACACGTCTTTTTTTCCCCCCCACATCTGTACTTCTCCTAAAGTACTGTGCGAGTACGTTTGCCACCGCTGACAATATATGATTGATTATATTAAATCTGATTTCCAATGTCACGGCGGAACTTGCCTCTCATCTCATTGTCAGTAAGGGGCGGGCTAGTGGATGGAAGAGTTGGAGCGCATTCGGAGAAGCCCGGGAAGACAATTAATCACTCGGGAGAGGCAACCACCGGAGGGCCAGGGGCGGCAAAGCGCACACCGTGAGTGGAATTTTTGATGACGGCACGGGAGAGATGATGTGGCCGGTGCATGAAGAGTAGGCGGGAGAAAATAAGTGGAGACCTGAAATGAAAGTACGGTCTGAAAGTTGACTTCTCTATTCTCCATTTGCTTCTCCGTTCATCAACATCCAAATGCATCCGCCACTGAAAAGTGACATATTGTGTCAGATTATTGGCATTTTTTTTTTTTTTTAATCTCGCTTCCATGATTCCATTGTTAGGTCAAGCTACCGTTGTGGTTGAGAAAGAGAAGCGGCCGCGCCTCCTAACGCACACTAAAACCGCAGGCGGGGTACCGACGTTTCATTTGATCAACAAAAGAGAAAAACTAAAATTGACAGGCAAAGAGCAGATGTCAAGTACAAGGAGATGGAACAGAAGCGGAGGACCCAAATAGACTCGGAGCTGATGACAAAAATCTCACGGAGACGAGACAGCTTCAAGATGGCGGGGCAGGGCGAGGGGCTGACACCGAAGGACTGAAGTGATGGATAATTGGCGGGGAAGAGCCAGACAGAGATTGGCAGACGAAAAGAGAAACAGAGGCAACACATGCATTGACCTTACACAGGCTGAGAACTTGATTCGGCCCTGCTTATCAAAACCAAATCAAACAAAAAAAAAACAAAAAAAACATATCCCGAGAACCAAAATAAAATAAAGCAATACTAAACGCCAAAGAAATCAAATCAAACCAACAGCAAAGAAAAGAAAACCCAAAAACAAAACAAAATCCCCCCTCAACAATTGCAGCTATTGTGCAACCACGGAAACACTCCACTTTCATAACATGATTTCAACAACTTGAGCACACGTCAACCCATGCAAGTCTCAAATATAGCAACATGACTCTAAACTTAAAAAAAATAAAAAAATATCTCTCCAGCAGGTGAGTTGTTGCCGCTAGACTCTCGGCTGTCCTACGCACTTTCGAGCGAGAAACAGGCCCGCCGCCTCCTCGTCAGCTTTGTGCCCAAGTATCTGGCCGAGCAAAAGTGCCATTCCTTTTGTCTTCTCCTCTCCTGACAGATGCTTCTGACTGCCGCGCTGTGTGTGTGTGGGAGGATTGCCTTATAGCCATTACCGCGCGGTCACGCAAAACACAGATATGCACATTATGCCGATAAATGGGAAATGTGATATGGGAGACAAGGTGGTGTGGGATTTTTATGGCGGGCCGTAAATATGTTCAGTGGTTGGCTATTATCATATGTCAGGAACAGCGGAAACGCTTCTGGAAGGCAGTGATAGCGTCACGTGACAACATGTATTAAGATAAAAGGGTGATTGTCACAAACCTAACTGCAATGATGAGATGGATCCAAGTATGCCGTCATTTTGGTTGATTTTTTGCTCACAGGTATCTATTCTTTATCTTCTGTAAAGATGATTACTGCAGGTAACTGAGGTGTTTTGGTCAGCTCCATATACTCTCCCTAAGTCTGTATCATACTAGACAGCTAGTTGAGCTAGATTAGAATTGCTCAACTTTTTTGCAAATCATGCAGTTAGGACGCTGATTCCCATCACTCAACTCAACACTTATAATTATAAAGAACGTGAAAACAACTACCATTGTTTTCTTAACATGGAACCCAGTGTCAGCAGATACAATGACAACAGCAGATGCCCCAGAATTGAACCCTGGGGGACACCATATATTCCGCTGTACAAGTGAATTCATATTGCACATATTTGTCCGACCATTTTCTTTTTTTTCGCTCGACATAGTTAGCATGTGATGAAGAGATAACAACAAAAAATAAAGAACTCACATTAATGTACCGTCACAACCGTCACATAGTCGACGCCTGAACTCATCAATTCAAAGATAGGCCAAGCAATGTAGAGTGATCGCCTGCAACCAATGATAAACAAGTGTGGCGTATCATCACCAATCATGGGTCTGGTGTGTCTTGACCTCCGCTGAACCCCGGGGGTTTGATTGACGCTATGTTAAGAACCGCTGCACAAGAAGCTGTAAAATGTCCACTAGCTGAATTAAAACCCCAAAAGCTATTACATCCCTTACTTTGTATTTCATTATTTAGTCATTAATGTATGGTTTTATAAAGTATAATGTTATTTTTCTTTGTTGTTTTTATGGAGCCTGGAATGGATTGGTGGCATTTACATTCATTTCAATGGTGAAAAATGATTTGCCTTACAAATCAGTTTAGTTACCAGCATGCGTGTTGACAGAACTAATTAAACTTGTATCTCAAGGCGCCACAGTACCAATATTTCGTTACTGTACAACAAGTACATTTGTCTCTACTATAGTATTAATTTAGCTGACATCTATACTTTTACTCCTAGGTGATAAAAGTACTCACCCATTGCTCCTGAGTAGAACTAGCTTGAGTCGAGCAAAACAAAAAACAGAGTTCTCCGAAATGGCTGTTAGTGCTACCTGTAAATTAAATAAGTAAATAATACGAGTTCTTAAAAAAAAAAAAAAAAAAATCATCAGAAAATGGCTACACATCTAAATTGCACTAGGGCTGAATCGTTCAAATCAAATTTAAATTAAAAGTGTTTTCTTTTCTTTTTTAGCGCAAGTGAACTCACCTGTCGGGTGCCGTCACCTGACGAGCAGCTGGTGTTCCCGGAAGTGTGACCTTGCGGTTGTGCATTTCATTTAAAAACAATTGAAATAAATAAATAAACAAATTAATTCAACTAAAACACATCTGTTTGTGGCAGGTTTGTTGAATGCAATTTGCACACCGGAGCAGCTAAATTTCTCACCACTTCTTCGAGTGTCATCAAAACTGGAAACCAAACTGGACGAAATGTCACGAAGAGGAGGGTGACAAGACACTCATGTCATTGAGCTTATCTCTCCATGACGCTGCCGAATCACAGTTGGAATAACTTTCCGTCCATGTTCGAAATGTGTTTTTAACTCCAGTGCGGACAAAATCTCATCATGAGAGTTGATGAATTAACTCGAATAGATGATGGGCCAGTGTTCTTTTGGTCTCTTATTTTCCTGTCGGTTCCATCCCACTACAATCTTGAAAGGAGGAAACAAAATAACAATTTGGAACATAATTGTGAGAAATACTATGCTGCCACCTTGAGGACCACAAGCAACACCACAATTCCGCTTCATTTTCATGCACTTCTTTAATATATCAGTTTCTCATATTCACAACAAATACATTAAGCTCTTTCTCCTTATGATACAGCCTTAAATAGTTCTTTTTTTTCCCTCTTTCTTTCTTTCTTGTACACAACCATTTTGAAAATGTCTACGGACATTTTAAAGTTTGTTACATGTGTAGATCTCCCATGCTTTCCTAGCAAATGGACAGGACTTTTCCCCCTTTGTACACTATTTACACATGGAGAGGGGTAAATGAACAAAACAAGCAATCGGTTTTAAAAGACATGATAGTTCTGCTGAATAGAATTAGGCGGTGTTTTAAAGGTACAGGCAGCAAAGACAAAGGGAGGACAATAAGGACCATAAAAAAAAAAAAAGTACAACAACTTAGGCAATGGAGGTCACTTTTAGCAGGCAATTTATAGGCGATCTTATCCCTAAAATGAATACTTCAGTGTGAGTTTACAGAGATTTAAGTGGGAGGGGAGAGGGGCAAGTGGAAGATGACAAAAAAAAAAAAAAAAAAAAAATGAAATGTAGCACGTGGAACACCGTGATATGCTGACTTTGATGAGCTCATTTTTCAGTCAAAATAGTAAAAACAAACGGCTTCAAAATTACAGAACATTTGCTTAAGATTAGTGCGAGTGCATAAAAAAAAACACACACAAAAAAAAACAGCGTACTGTATATTCCTTTTTTTTGTAACAGATTGAAAAATTGGGTGGAGAGGTTCAAGCTTTTAATGGCGAGCCATTATTTGCTGATTTTTGCAGTTTGAGATTTAAAAAAAAAAAAAAAAAAAAAAAATGGTGATACATGCTTTTTCATTTGAAGCCACCCTAAAGCTATTTTTCTTCCATTTAGGGAGTATAACTATTGAAATTATCATGCAAGTCCAACTTTAGTTTTTTTTTGTTTTTTTGATGTCATTGAAAAACAACAAAAAAAAAACATTATTTTCATTTGACATTAATTGAAGTATTTTCTTTCTTTTTTTTAAATTAAAATGTTTTTAAGTTTTGCGTATAGCAAGAGGTCGACAAAATAGGAATCATTTTGTATTGTTCACTGCACTGTACGATAAGCATGTATCTCCCTTTTTTAAATCCCTATAACAAGCACAATTAACAAAATATCAAATAAAATTGAAAAGTAGGGCGATGGGGCTGTGCATTTGTGGAGTGGCTAGTTAATGTGTTAATGTGAAACACGGACTGTATAACAGACATTATTAAATAACTATTGTAAAAGGAGCTGCCAGGAAGTGAAAAGCGGAGCAAAATCCTTCATCAACGCTTGGCAATGATACACTTCATTTCCCAAAACAACAAAAATCGCGAGCTCAGCTCTCCTCACTCGGGAGTGGATACACATTACTAAATAAAAGCAGGCTGACAGAAAAAAAAAAAATCTTAGCATCAGGTCCTGCGGATGCTAAGCATGTGAGGCCATCGGCTTTGGATACTGCAATGTGCTTTGTCAATTCTGGACAAAAACTAACACACACACACAAAAAAAGGCAAGTCGCTCATTTGTTTCAATTCATTTCTACAAAGTGCAATGTCTAGAAGTCACAGACTTGGCAAGAAAGCTTCAAAAAAACTGAAAATTAGCTTGCATAACGTAAATGGCAAATAAATACTGCTGTCTGTACAGAAAAAGGTTATAAAAAAAAACAAAAACAAAAAACGCACATTCTGGAATGAACTCATATTAACGTGACCCAAAGAGCCGTCTTAAATACACTTGCAGCCCGTTTTTATTCGGGTTGCTTTCAGAAGTGGGATCCGGACCACAGTGCAATATTAAAAGCAACGTAACGCACCAAAAAAAAAAGAAGAAGAAAAAAGAAAAAAAAAGGAAACAATGACATGCACAAAATGTGCTTAACTTGGAATCAGCACTTCAAAAATCAAAATCCTTCTGTACAAAAAAAAAAGAAAAAAAAAAGTACTCCACAAAAAGCTGAATATATTCAGAAACTATTTTTACTGTTCAGTGCTTTCAGAATGGAATGTGGATCCCACTTCTATCCCCCTCCCCCACAAAAAAGTTGACATGGCGTCGCCACCAAAAAGAGATGTGTTGCTTTCATGGCCAAGAAAAGTGGTGTCATTTTCATTGCCCAAAAAAATTGCGTCACTTTAATAACCCATAAAAGGTGTTCTCTCCAATTGCCAAAAAAAAAAAAAAAAGTTACTTCTATTGCAAAAAAAAACAGCTTTCAGTTACTATACCGCTATTTAAAAAAAAGGAAAAAAAAGCCTTTATCACATAAAGTTGCTTCTGTCAAAAAAAAAAAAAAAAAAAAAAAAAAAAAAAGTCATGTCGATTCAATAGCTTCAATTGTCCAAAAAAAAAAAGTTATCGCTTTAAACGCCCTCCAAAAAAGCTTGTTGCTTGGAATGTTGAAAACTGTTTCTATCACCAAGTTGTTGCTTTTATCGCCAAAAATTGTTGAGTAGCTACAATCACCCAAAAGTTTGGCCGCTTCCATTGTCAAAACAAAAAAAAATTTGCTTATCGCAAAATAAAGCGCTTTTGTCACCCACAAAAACAGTTGCTGCTTCTTCTGGTAAAAAAAAAAAAAAACGTGTCTATGCTTTTTTTGGTTTGTAGGATGGAGCCATTGTAGCTGTCAAAACGCACTCAAATATTCTTTTGACAAGGGTAAGGTCAGGAATAGGCGGGAAAGGCAAAAAGCGACAAGCTCTGCTGCTGGATGAAAAGTTTTCTCCAAAACCCCCAAACTCTAGCAACCGCCAGTTAAAGTCATAGCATGACAAAGTTAGAGCTATATATAGAAAAACTAGCTTTCAAGTCATAGTTGGGGAGGCGGTCACCCCCCCCCCCCCCCCCCCCCTCATTTCTTAGCTCTTCTGCGAGAGCCTGCAAGCACCCGGCAGAGGGCCGCCCCCTGCAGGCCTTCCTTCCAAAGTGCAGCTGAAGCCGCTCGGCCTCTTCTCTCGTTGTGTCACATCCCGTCGCCATTTTCTTTGGCGGGCTCGTCCACCTGGGAAGTTTGCTCCGCCTCCAAATGGTTTTGGTATGTATATCTTCGTGCTTGGTTTTTCTTTACCTTTTGTGATCTTTTTTTTTTTTTTTTTTTTTTTTTATCCCTGTATGGTTTGATTTCTTTTATTCCCCCCAGATTCAGTTTGCCTGTTGCTTTGGCTAGATGCCCAACAGACGGCTTTGAAGTTGGAAGGAAGAGGAAGAAAACGGCACATTCGTTTAAGACTACAATTCAGTTTGTTTGTTTGTTTGTATTTTTTTTCCAGTGATGAATTAATCCACAGCAAGGACGGGAGGACTTTGGAGCAGTGACGAGGGATGAGCTAGTGAGATGCACAGCACTTACTTAAATGCTGAAAACTCCCCTGGGAAGAAAAAAAAAAAAGAGAAAAAATGGGTTTTAAAAAAATGGACACAAATGGAGCAAGGCCTGGCAGTTAACGAAGAGACTTGTCGGACCTACCGTAGCCTCCCGCCTGGATGGGGGTTTTGGGCGAGGCGCAGGCGTATAAACTGAAGTCCTCTGTCTGAAAGCCCGCTCGGTTTAACGAAGGTTCCGAGGCGCTGCGGTGGATTTTGGGTAATGAGCGAGCCAGCAGCTCAATGGACGCCAAGATCTGAAATCAAATCCCAATCATAGTCGCATCATCTCATGCTCACAGATGTAAGTGCTGTGTAGTGCTGACGAATATTTTTAGAGTTGATTAATCGACTAAACAGAATCAAAGAGCTTTTTGCAACATGGCCCTGGTTGATCTCTTATACTCTGCTGCCACCTGCTGGCCGTTTTTGTAATACTACCATTGCTTCAAGTATTTTCTTCAGTTCAGAGGCTGCATCAAAGCCTTATGTATGCTCTAGCATAAAAAACGTAAAAAAACGTATAAATACGTCTTTGGGAGCAAATGAGTTAAAATACTTGTCGATTAATTTTGACAGCTCTAGTTCTGTGTACTGTATATCAGTACTACTAATAATAACAAAAATAGTAGTAACCCTCACCTGAGGGAAGAGAGGCCGCTCCTCTCTTTTCTTCTTCAAGCAGTCAGCCATTAGTCTCTTCATGGCCTTTGGACAGTTGCTACGCACCTTGCTGAGGTCGGGGGACAAGTAGCCTCGGCCCACCATGAATATTATCTGCGCACAATTTGAAAAACACAGTTATGACTGCTGTGCTTGTTCATGTGTGCAATTTTCTGCCATTCACAAGAAATAAATTCAGAAGTTTAACGAATTGAAAAGACATTCATCTTCTAACTGAACTTCTATGGCCGCGGCCAGCAACTCAACCTGATCTCTGTTGTTGATGTTGGAGTAGGGCAGCGCTCCTGACATGAGTTCATACAGGACAATGCCGAAGGCGTAGACGTCCGATTGGAAGCTGTAGGGATTCTTGTCCTGCAGCCGGATCACCTCCGGAGCCTTGAGGGGGACGCGTCGCTGTTACTATGCCGGCCACAAACAACCAAACAGAGGTGTCGGTTTAAAAGCGCTCACCATCCACAGAATGGAGCCGGACAGCTGCTCAAACTGATGGGAGCCACTCCAGCGGGACTTGACTGTGGCCAGGCCAAAGTCACCAATTTTCACCGTCAGATCCTCATGGAGGAAAATATCTGTGCAAAATCTGTTGAAGGGAAACGTCTGCATTGTGTTTGTTTCACACATTTGGGAAAGACTGTGTATAAATATTAGTAAAACCAGATTTATGATTTTATTTTCAGTTGGGGAAATATAGATGTTGAAGCAACACGGGCTGTGCAAGGTAGAGGAATGGAAAGGACTAATGAAAATAAAGTTTCTAGGTATTATTGATGAACATTTAACATGGAAAGCGCATATAGAATACGTCAAATGTAAAGTATCCCAAACCGTAGCCGTTTTACACAAAGTTAAATAATCACTGAACAAGAATACTTTATTGTTATATAATTCAGTGATTGTCCCATCCCTGACCTACTGCATTGAAGTGTGACTGCAAAACCTACACCAAACCCAACTTCCTTTTACATAAACGTGCTATCCATGTTGTTTTGCATGTGGTTACAGAGACCACACTAATCCAATATTTATACAACTAAAAACTTTAACATTCAATGAATTGATGGAGTTTAACCACCTTAAAATAATGTATAAAGCCCATCATGTAATAATACCAATTATATTTACCAATCAAATAAAAAATAAAAAATAAAAAAAGGGAACGTGAGTACAAATTAAGAGGAAGAGATATTTTTATCCAAACCTAAATACAGTAAAAAAAAACAAAAAAAAACTAAAGAACAATGTATTTCAACTCAAGGTTTCATCTCAGTCTATTTACAT
The DNA here is from genome assembly GCF_051991245.1 of Festucalex cinctus. Lineage (NCBI taxonomy): Eukaryota > Metazoa > Chordata > Actinopteri > Syngnathiformes > Syngnathidae > Festucalex > Festucalex cinctus. Next base: position 21,056,093 of record NC_135426.1, read on the forward strand.
CCATCGATCCATTTTCTGAATCACTTGCTCCTCACAAGGGTCGCTTTGGGTGCTGGAGCCTATCTCAGCTGGCTATGAGCAGTAGCGGTAAACTCTGAACTGCTTGCCAGCCAATCGTTGAGTCTATTTACATTTTTATTTTGTTTTTGCTGTCATTTATTTTGTGTTGATCATTTTTTTATATTGATTAGGGGCAGATGTCACAAATTTTACTTCTTTCGGTCCCCTTTCATTCCGTTTTTTTTCTTTTAAAGAATGAAATCAACATTTTGAATTGAAATTGAATTGAATTTTGAATTGAATGCTTAACATTTGAGGGAGTATAAAAAGCAAAATACAGTACGTCTCCTTGAAAAAGATACTGTTGCTCTTTAGATCACGGTGGATGATGGACTTGGCGTGTAGGTAACTAAAGAAGGAAAAAACAGTGAGTTTGAAACCAAGGACAACAATGATATTTTGGCTTGTTTACAAAACAACCTGTATACTGGTAAGTCAAACACTGTACAGTTAAAACTAAAATGTTTTTCAACGTGGCGGTGGTGAGGCTTACTCCATGCCCTGCGCCGTCTGCCTGGCGATGTCGATGAGCTTGATCATTTCAAACTTGGTCTCGATGATGTGCAGGTGATGGTACAGGCTGGAGCCTTCGCACCACTGTGTCACGATGGCCAGCTGAGGCTTGGTGGTGTAGCCCATGAACAGCAGGATGTTGACGTGGCGCGTTTTCCTAACACGCACGCAATTGTGCAAAAAAAAAAAAAAAAAGCATGTCGGACGTTTTTTTTGTTTTGTTATTTTTTGTTTTTTTAAGTGGGGATAAGCGCAGTTGGGTTTGAGATTACCTGAGGACTCCCACTTCGTTCTTGAATGCCTGAAGCTGCTGAGGTGTCGGAGCAGTCACGTTCAACATCTTCACCGCCACGTCACCTTAGAGGATGATGACTTTGTTTGAGTTCACTAATCTGGACGTTTTTATTTTATTTTATTTTTTTTAATGGACTCGGCTTCCGTAATTACCACCTGAACCACAGCATCAAAATCAAAAGGTGTGAGCATTCATCCTACCATGCCACTTTCCTTTGAAGACAGTCCCAAAGGAGCCGGAGCCTATCCTCTGACCCAACGTGATCTGACCCTCGGGGATTTCCCAGTCGTCGCTGGAGTCCCTCCTCCCCAGCGTTTTCTGTTGCATACCACGAGGTGAGTGAGCCGTTCAATCGAAAATGGGACGGTCTCGTTTGTAGCGGGACCCACCATCTTATTGCGGTCCTCGGACGACGACGACGACTTGCGCTCCCTCTGCGGGCACGGCGACTTCTGGGGAACCTTGACGTTGCTCAGGGAGCCGGGGAGCGAGGCGGGGGGAGTGGCTGAAAGTCCGGTGGTGGACCCTGAAGCGGGGAGTGAGAAAAGGGGAAACGATAGGTGGGCGGAAAGGTAACTAACTTGGAATGATTGGGGAGTTTGAATCTATCAAATGTTTGTTCACATGCAGGGGAGGGTGAGGGGGAGCTTGATTGGATGGCATTACAGTGAAGCCCCCACACTTTGGGTTAGTCAGAACAGTGTTGCTTCAGCGCCACCTTGGTGTCAAGGGAGCATGTTGAGGAGTTTCATTTTGATATACTTTCCTGCCATGTTGTAGCATCTACATGCCATTGTAAATCTTTTTAGGAGTGGGGTCAAGTCAATTACTTGAACATTTTCGCTATTTGTGGCAGAGCTAGGTCTTTATCAGGTTTAGTATACTAAACTTCCCCAAATATGATTGATTATTGAAGGAACCACACAAGAATGAATTATGTACTAAAATAAATCGCTCTTTAAATACAATGATTACGGTAAGTTGAATGTGTGTCAAGCACAACATGGCTAGTCTATTTCAAAACATTCAAACTTACAATACAGTTCAAATAGACCTTTATTGTTGTGGGTCAATTAACTATCTTTATATGTTGGGGGGGGTCTTAGCTTTAAAAAATCAACTACTGCAGGTTAAGTATCCATTCATTAAATTACTATTGTATGATTATATGTTGTCGTATTTGTTAAGACAATTCAATTTAATTCATTCAAAAAAAAACAAAAAAACACTTCATTAGTTTAACTGTTGTGGGCTAATTTTTTTTTTTTTTTTTTTTTTGGTTGGGGATCTGGAATTACTTTAATAAACATTTCATCTTTTGACTTTATTTTTCATTTAAATACATGAATTTTAAAAATACAAAAACGTATGTATTGCTGTGAATTCCTTGGGAAGAAATAAAAAACTTTAACTTTGTATATTTCAATTTTTGTTGTTCATTAATTTAATGTCAAGAAATTCATAAATCATACAAATACATTTATTCAACGAAATAACTCCTTTGGGTCAACTTGGAAAAATTGCCCAGCGTTCATATCAACATAAAAATAATAATACCGTACATATTTCATGTTGTAAAACATTTGGAGTAAGATTTTCTTTTTCCTTGTAATTATTTTCAATTTATTTATTTCTAATAAAACAAATGCATATTTTTGTCAATTATTTAGATAGGAAAAGCTGCCAAAAAAATTTATTAATCCAGACTAAGATGATCCAAATGTATTTCCTAGCAAATATTATCTTACATGAAGGAGTTCAACAATTGTGATATTGAGGCAACTGGCTCAGAAAGCCTGGATTATTTAATTAGCTAAATTTACTGGTAGTCAATAAATTCCCTCCATAATTACTATGAAAATGCCACAAAATCCTCGTTCCACAAAAGTGAAAGTTGCCTACTCGAATGATTGCACTGTTCTGAACTTACCTGTTTTAATCATTTAAAGAATAACACAGGATGATGTCATCCTACGAATGTCCAAATTAACCTGCTATTAAAATGCAAAAATAGGCACGTGCAAATTTGTATAGTGATCAAACAGGTTTGGGGGGGCTGTGGAGGGTCTTTGATGCTTTCAGAGACTGTGGTGGTGAAAGATGGCGGTGGTGGCACAAAATGAATGAGACACAGGGCTGGTGATGCAGGGTGGAGGTGATCGTGCTGAAAGTGGGGGGAGGAGGGGGGGCACGAGAACACACAGAGGGCCTGACTACCTCGGAACACGGGCTCGGGCTCAAAATCAAAGACTATGTCATTGGGGTAGGAGTATAGGGGGCTTGAGGTCCGTGTTCGGTGCTTCCTCAAGCAGCGGGCAGGGTGGTTCGGGGGGGCTGCAGGGCAAAGAGAGACAGACAGACCATCACTGCTACTCACTCACCCTGCCCCGTCTCTACTCAAGCTACAGTAAGCGTGACCACTGAGCCCACTCTAAAAGCATATCACATCGCAGCTCCTTTTAGCCTTTTCGGCTCGATCAAAAGTTCAGTTTTATTTTCCCCACATTTTAATAAATAAACTCAACATCATGTGTCATGGGGGGGTGGGGGAGGAGCTCATTAAATAAATAAATGTTGTTATAGGTCTTGAGACTTAATAGTGAAAAGTGTGACATTAAGATTAGTTTTATTATCTCATTACTGTTGTCACTACTATTATTACAAATAATAATTGTAACGTAATATATGACACACACTATTGTGGGTCACTTAAGGGGAAGAAAAAACAAATCTGGAATAAATTTACAATTCATTTTAGCCCAATCCAGATCATAACAACATTAAAAAAAAAAAAGTAAAAAATGAACATTAAAAACAAAAACAGGTTCAAATTTTAAATGTTTGTTAAATTACTTTGTGAATCAATATTAATAACACACAAGAAAATAAATAAATAACATTTTACAGTTGTGGGCAGGAAAAAAAAAATCTCAGCCAAATCCAAGTGATACGACATCACAGCTCGTTTAAGTTTTTTTTTTTTTTTTTTTTTTTTTTTAACAACTCAAAAATACAATTTGAATGGAAATAAATAATCAATTCAATATATCAAATCCTTATAAAGGAAGGAAAGGGTTCCCATTTCATTCAAAGAACTGTTTGCGGGAGATTGAAGCGGCGCAACCAACAAGAAAATAAAGAAGACGTCCACTAGCATCAATATTCATCGTCCTGTCAGGATGCAGGAATATGAGCACTGACTCTAAAGCTTTGAGGGTCTTCAGACGCACTCACACACACATATATACACACACACACCCACACACACACACACACACACACACACACACACACACAAAAGACTAGAGTGCACGCAGACACGCGGGATGGTGGGGGAAAAATAGCAACAGAATGGAGAGAAGATCCTTACCTCCATCCGATCTTACTAGCCCCTGATCTCGAATCAGGTCCTGAAAGAAAGAAACGAAAGGAGTTCATTATAAGATGCTATTATCTTTATCATGCCTACTTCTGAAAATGTGCATGTGAGTGAGTTGTTGTTCATTTTGCCGGATTGTTATGTGACCGTGTGGCCAGTTTACTAATGCAATCCAAGTGAGAGCTCTGAAAATGTGTGCGAGTTCATCACTCACGTCGATGTTGACAGGCTCGATGGTGTTGATATGGACGTTTGGGGCCGAGGACGAACGGTCCCGCTGGCCAAACTGGTTGCGGTGATCCTCCTCGCTGGGCCGGAAACTCGGCGGGATGGGGATGGACTTGGACGGAGACAAGCTGGCGTGGCATATCGACCTGCGGAGACGGCGGGCGCCTGTTAGCGCGGCCGCTCGTTTGGAAACGTGGCAGGCGGGAAGCGGCTCACCCGGTGGAGTCGGACGGGGGCAGCGACGGACAGGCTTCGGACACGGGGGTGGTCCCCTCGGAGGAGACCTCCTCTTGGGTGAAAGGGTGATGCTCGAAGAACTTGGACACGAGCAACAAGCTGCACAGGAGAAAATTCTAAACGTGATTAGAAGTCTGTTTATGTATCGTCATGAATACTCAACTACTTTTTTTTTCCAGAAATGTGAACAATATGGCATAAGAGGTGTTGTTACAGCTATTTAAATAATGACGAGACTTGCTGCTGTTCACATTCGCTTCTGTGAGCAAATTCTCCGCTATTACACGGTCGCCGAGACGTGACTTACTCAAGCTGGTCGTAGTTGACGCACATGAGGGGGACCTCCGTGCTGCAGCGCTGGTGGAACTTGTAGCCGCACGTCTGACAGCGAAAGCCCTGGAAAAGCAGCTTCCGGCAGAAGTCGCAGAAGGCCAGCGTGAAGAAGGTCTTCCTCACCTGTACACCATAAAGACGTTTGACTAGAATTATTATTTATCATGTTGATATTGCTCTTATTGGATTGGAGTGGCACTCACAAAGTTGTGCGTGGTGAGCGGCACATTCTCCAAGACTTCCACGTGCAACTCTTCCCCTGTCAGCCAGGAGATATCCGTGTCCCAACCAATAGGCTTCTTCTCTCTGATTTAGATATTATACAGAACATTAGAAAAGTTTATTTCTTTGGCTTTAACCACCACAATAAAATAAAAATAAAAAATCAGCACAAACGCAGGTATTATATTCCATGTTTAATATCAAATAGTTGAAAGTTAAGCCAAGCAGGGGTCTCGGGCAACAACCTACATCTGCAACTACAACTACACTACAAACATAAACTTCATTTTGTAAGATGTATTGCTTATATAATTAGCATACTTAGATTAGTTTACTTAATAAACTAATGTGTAAAACTTATCAAATATATTTTCAATGGCTAAATAAATTATTCCCATAATATTAAAAGATGAGCTAAATAATCTATTTAAAAACATACAATGCATTTATTTTGATGAGGAAGAACAGGAATAATTTTTAGACAAATTAAAGATTTACAGAACAATAATTTACAAAATATGATTATATTTTATGGTTATAAGATTGGTAACAAGAGGTTAAGATTGAAATAAGAAGATCCACCTGGTCACTTGATAATTCCTCAATTATTCTCATTCGGTGGGGTGAGTTTGCATCACACTCACCCGTCCTGTATCCTGTAGACGCCGCAGCACTCTGGGATGAGTCCTCGCATCATTAGAGCCTTCTTGAGCGAGTCTCGCACAGTCATCCCACACCGGGCAGGGACCTGAACGCAGCCAGGAAACATCCAACTCTTAGTTTCGAGTCAATAAAATGCAACGGCTCCACAATTTGACAGAAATAAAGGGAACTAAATGGCTATTAACACAGTGACCTTGTGCACCTTTAAGGGGGCGTGACCAAGAAAGTGACATTACAAGCTCTGACTCCACATGCAAACATCTCCTTCATGCTCCTTGTGTTTTCATTTTTTCATTTGTGTTTGGCAGCCTCTCCCACTGGCTTGTAAGGCAGTGAACGCAACAAAAAATATATTGCATTAAACTAAATAAAAATAAAAATAAAAATAAAAATAAAAATAAAAATAAAAATAAAAATAAAAATAAAAATAAAAATAATAAAAATAAAAATAAAAATAAAAATAACAATAACAACCACTGTAACGTTAAAGGTCACCTTTTATCATAATTTTTTGTTTGTTTTTAATAATCTTTGATTTATCGGCTGTGCTAGACAATTTGGGTTGGAAATGTGCAGGAAATAACCTCTTTTGATGGTTTGTTTCCTCATTAACTCATTTGCTCCCAATAACGTGTAAACACGTTTTTTTTTTATGTTTTAAGTCTCCCAAAGACGTATTTATATGTTTTTGTTTTTTTTTAAATGCTAGAGCATACAGAAAGCTTTGATTCAGCCTCTCAACTGCAAAGAACGGTTGCAGAAATGGTAGATATTACACAAACAGCCAGCAGGTGGCAGCAGAGCAAAGGAGATCAACCAGGGCCAGCTAGAAAAAAAGCTAAATTTCTTTGAATTTTAAATAGATTGTGAAAACTTTTATAGCAATGGAACACAATATTCTGTGGGCCTTCCAAATCAGTCAAAATTCAGTAAAACAGTCGGGAGCGAACGAGATTGCTTCTGTGAAAATGGCTGGGAGTGAATGAGTTAATATTCAAAAATATTAAATATGTTAATAAGCCTTACTCTGATTGAGAGAAGTTAACACATACCACAGTTCTCTGTTTATTGGGCAGGAAGACCCGGACGATGGGCTTCTGCGGAGAGCGCGGGTTGCTCCGGCTGGCATCGGTGGGTTTCTGGAGGACGGCCAGGGTGTTGGGTGCAGAGGGAAAAGCCTGAGCGCCGCCTCCACCGCCGGCAGACACGCAACCTCCCATCTTGACCTCCAGGAGGGCCGGCACGGGAGCCGACGTGCAGGAGAAGTCCGTGCCGTTGCCCGTGGCCTCCAGCAGCTGCTGCTCCCTCTGTTGCAGGGCGTCCAGTTTACTGGTGTACTCCTCATAAGCCTGTTGAGGAGGGAGGGAGGGAGCGTCTTAAATGACATCGTTGAGCTTCCATGTAGTGAAAGGCAACCACTCACCTCAAGATATATGGAGGGAGGATTGTGTTCGCCTCCGAACTTGTCCAGAAGAGCCTCTAAGTGTTCTTGTGTCAACTTGATCATCTGTTTGATGTTCCAGATCTGTTGTGGGGGAAAAAAACAAAAAACAAAAACATGTTTTAGTGATTATATACTACTCAAGTTTGCAGACTGTGATTGGCGGTGGGATACATGTACCGCACTTTTGTGAATTAAAACTTCTCACTGACCGACAGTAATCAGATATAAAAGCCAATATCCATTCAGAAGAATGACATCACCCACAACTGATCTCCAGTCATTCACTCGAGAGCATGACATCATGCAAGATCATCAGATTTCCCTTGCGCCTCAATGGATAATATACATTCATAAGACTGTCGCAGCAACGCAAATTTTTCCAGCGACGGAACCTCAATCCATCACTTTTCTACAGTCTGTCTTAGGGCTGCTCGATTATGAAGAAAATAATAATCACAGTTATTTTGTTAGTAATTGAAATCATGATTAGGGTGATCATTAATTTATTTATATAAAACAAAACAAAACTGTATAAACGTAAAAGAAATTAAGACAAATAAAAGTCTTTGAAACTCTAATTATGCAAGTTCCGTTTGGATGAAAACAAAATGTCATTTTAAAATTTAAAAAAAAGGTGCAAATGTCTAAAATTTAAACAACTCAAAACATCTCAAAATTAGCAATAAGCTTTTTTTGACGCAAATTGCAAAACAGAAAGTGACTACTACACCCAAAAAGGTTTGTAATTGCTTGCAGTTTCCACAAGATGGAATCAAAGCATCTTTTCTATTAGACAAAGTGGGCTAACTAAATGAAGCTCAAGTCATGAAATCTAACTATCCAGTCACGGGGTTAATATTACAGACAAAAAAACAGTCACATTCACACCTCCAGACAATTTGGGGTCTTCAATAAATCTCACGTGCATGCTTTGAGCATGTGGGAGGTAGCCACAGCTTCAAACACAGAAGCTCTGGATGATTGTGAGAACGACACGCTAACCACTAGGTCACCATGAAATCTACAATCTTTTAAATAAAATAAACAGTTCCTCAAAAAGTTTTGGTGAAAGTTGCCCAAAAAACATCTGCCTTGAAAAAACAGCATACAGTTAGTGTACAATAAGAATCATAGACCATAACAAAGAAAAATCTTTCTGTGGCCTGACTTCAATAAAAACTATCCTGAAATTAATGTACTGTCATCCAAAATACTGTATATAATTATAGCACAATAATAATGTCTCATGCTAAAAGAAAAAAAAAAAGAGCTGAAGGGTGAACTATGACTCAATGGGATGTCGAAAAGACGGCTATTTCCTGATATTGCTCTTATCCTCCCTACTTTCAGGAACTGCATCAGACACACTGGCCTTTTCCATCGCCAGACCATTTAAAGAAAACCTCAAAGTATGAATTAAGACCTTTGTCACATATTGGTCATATATATATATATATACAGTAGTTATGGGCATTTACTCAGTTGTTTAATTGTGTTTGTATAGTATTTGAGTACTTTTAGAAGTAGTTTTTAATTGTGCAGGGAAGTAACTCAGCTTTCCATAGCCATCACCATATTGCAATAGTTTCAAGAGCAATCTACAACCAAACTCAAATCAACAATAAATTCCACACAACCAAACAATTCTTAACAATAAATCCATTGACAGCATACAATTCCTTTAGGCTGAATGAAATTAATTAACTTTACTGCAAAAATAAATGCATTTAAAGTTGGGCTGCACAATACATTGGAACAATATCAATATTGTGATATTGGCCCATGCAATATGCAAATCTTAGACATGCAATAAGTTTCATATGGAATTGTATCCTTTTATCTGAATTTGACCAAATGTGCATTCAATAGTTGATTAATAATTAAGTAATTACAATTAACTAAAAATACATCCAACCTCCTTATTTTGCTACATGAAAAAAAAATGTAATTACTTCATAGATAATAGAAATGCATTTTCTTTAGGTACATGTTAAATATCGGAATATTGATGTCACTATTTCGCATATCACGTTTTTCTAATATCATGCAGCCCTAATTTAAAGTGAATATTACTGTGGATGATGCACAGCCAAAAGCAAAGCAGAGCTGCATTGAACTTCACTCGATAAGCATTAGCTACTGATCATCAACATACTTGCATGTGGTTCCTCTGTGCGATGTGAAGGTAATTTGTTTGTCGATGCGTATGCAAGTGCTTAACCAAATATTTTTACTCCCCTGAAATCTATTTTAGGTAGTGCTTGTCCTGATTACGGCAACATTTTTTTTTTTTTTTTTTTTTTTTTTTTTTTTTTTTTTAAGGGACACCCTGGACTGTTCAACCAGATAATTTGCTGGGGATATCCTAACCATACTGACCCTTTGAGGAAAACTAAAACTACTAACTACTACTAACTAAAAATGACTACAATGTGCCCTGGGACAAAAATGTGTTTGTTTTTTTCCTGCTGTGGACCACCACTCACATCTATTTTGAGTCTTCAATTAACCAGATATGGAGGTGTTCTGAATATGGGATAAAGATTCGAACCAGTAATATCAGAAGAGTAAGGCACAACACTACCTATAAATGTAAATGAAAATATATTTGATTGTGAATTAATAGAAACGAGGCGTGATTTATGTGCAGAGGCCTGCATGGTCAAGTGTGTGCGTCTGTTGTGGAAGGGGGGCGGGGGTGGGGTGATCTGTTATATGGATAAAAGTAACCTGTGCAGCTGCATCATTACACTTAACACGACTCGAGCTAGCATCCACTCCCCCGACCACCATCAGCCCCCAGTGGGTCTCTCCACTCCGGACCCCCCCTGGCAAAAGCTCCATTAATTGCCCGTCTTTGTTGTGTCAACAGCGGCGTGCGTTGTGTGCCGTGGCGGCGCTGCAGTGAGAGCCGACGGAATACAGCGAGCAAGGCCCCGAGTAAACACCGACCCCTCCGAATAAAAGCTCCCCGTCCAGCTGCCGCATGTTCCCGCTTAGCCAGCCGAGGGTCTCGGCAGTCACCGCCGCGTCGGTTTCGGTCGTCTCCCTCCCCTTGTGCCGCATCCCACGCCATCCGCCGAGCAGCCGGCGTTTCCTGTACATTACCATCCAATTAGCCCCGCTCGGAGCCCCGTTCCCAGTGCCCACTTTCCTCCCTCCCACCCCTCCGCCGCCACCATCGCACCGCTGCCGTAAAGCGCCTACCTCCTCGTCTTGCGGACCTCCGGGGATCCCCGCCGAGCAGGAGGGCTCCAGCGCGGCGCCAAGCTCGTCGAGGCCCCGCTCCCCGCCCGGCTGCCGCTCTGAGGTGTCTCCGTTAAAGACGGGCGGTGGGGACTCGGCGCTGCTCAACGCCGCCATTTTAAAGTGTGAGAAAAGTGGAGTGGAAAATAAGAGAGGAGCGCAGTTGCGCCGCTGTGGATGTAGGGGGCGACAGGGGGCAGGCTTGAGCAGGCTGCAAACCAACAGACACGCGCATGCGCGTAATCTGGTTTGCCTGGATAAATAAAGGTTAAAAAATTAATAAAAATACATACAACATATTCAGAAACAAAAACGCATACAACACAACTCTGACATAAAAACACTGACACACGTAATATAAGTACCAACACATACATATATAAAAAACACATGAAACACGCATTTTACAAATACGCACATTCAGAATATATTCATAAAAATGTGTACGATACATGCAACACAAAAACACATTCAAATCACACACAATGAAGAAGATGAAGATGCAGGTTCGCTTATATGTGCCATGCAACTGGCTGGTGACCAGTCAAGTCAGGGATAGGCTCCGGCACACCAACAGTTTAGCAACCCTAAAGAGGACAAGTGTTACAGAAAACGGTTGGATGTTGTAGTACTTTATTCCCCAAAAATCAAAAATGTGAAACTCCAATGCAATGCACTGAGTATAAGACACAAACTACAAATATAATCAGGAATTCTTTGACAGTCTTATGACCGGCGTCCACATTGGATGGTGGATGAATCATTCAAGGTTCTCAACAGTCCCAAATCCAAAGTTAGAAGACAGAAATGTCGTGTCTCACTTCTTCTTGCTTGCTCTTTTCCCTTCTCCTTTCTCCGGTGTGCCTTTTCCTCTCAATTTCCTCAGGCGTCGCATTTCATCCTTGAAATCCTCGTGCTCGTCCCTGCCAACAAATACCAAAACACTTTCAAACTAATTCACTGCTATCTCTCACAGTTGCTTTGGCACCATAAAGTGACACAAACAAAGCGAAGCTGTGCAGATTAGCGTTCCGTATCAAAATTACCTGAACAGTCCCATGAACCTGAGCTTCTGGGTCATGGCGTAGTAGATCTTATGCTGTGGGTACCAGTCGTACACCTCCTTCCGCTTGGCCATGGGAGTCTCCTGGAAAAGGCGGACCACCTTCATCGACTTGGAGTCCGTCGTACGTACGACATCCCCGAAGATTTGAGCGCTCAGTCTGGCCATGCGCAGTGCATAGTTGGACATGCCGGCCATAACTGATGAGTAAGTAGGAGGAAAGGAGAACGTTATAGATTAAATAAAAATATCAACTGAAGCATAATAAATATGACACAATTTATTAAATTACTATAAAATATATTTGTTGACATTAATAGTATCATCATGTGACCTAATGAAGCCACACTGAAACGTGCTGCATGAAAACATTGGCGAGGTGGGCATGCACATTCAATATTGGTGCACATAGACTTTGTCATTCTTACCTTAATCTCAAGGCCGTGTTAAAAAAAATAAAAATCGGGGTTAGTTAGACTTGTAACCACACAAAAAAAGCATCATAAACAATCTGTAAATATCATTTTATACAGTAATCAGTCCAAAAGCGTATTGGTATTGCGGCTAACCTTCACCGGACTAACGACACTTCCGTATTCCGACTGGTTCTGAGTAATGATTGGATAGTTGCTTTGACTTCCGGATTTATGACAAACTCGTCTTTTCGCAATCTTTTCTTTCAATGTGTTTTTATTTACATGTACGTATAACTTAATTGTGATAACGCGGAATTAAACATGCGTCATAATTTAAAATACAAACATTACAACATTTTATTGCATTTTTGTGTCAAAAGCAAGTCCGTCACTTTTAACGTGTCCGACAGTCTAAGTTGTCAGAACAGACGTTCCGGAATTCGTTAAGCTTACCATTTCGTACTAATATGGCCGGGGTACTAAACAATATTTGTTTGTATTTAAGTGTATAAAATATTTTTGATGGCCATAAAGTGGTTGTGTTTATTTATTAAATTTTTACGTGAATCAATTGTTGAGTCGGCTAAAAATCAAAACTGAATTGTTTCTCTTTTCAACACCCGAGGGCGCTATAGGACAGGCAGCGAACATGTACTCGCCTGGAGAGGTTAAAAGCCACCATTAATACAAAATACAAAAACACCATCATGAATTTCGTCGGCGTGTATTTTTCTTGTATGGGAATAGGCGTTCGTTGTACCGCTCGAGTTTTGCTTCAGTTTTAACGCATTGTTGTTTTTGGCCACCAGGGAGCAGCAGAAAATCAAGTGACATTTGATAGCGTTTTTTTTTTAAAAAAATACTGTATTAACAATGGGAATGGCGTGACCAAATAAAAGATTGATGAACTTCATGAAACACATGAATACAATTAATGTCATTGACTGTATTTATTTGTCCATATACTTGATATATTACAGGAGCAGTGAATATGCAGAATATTTTTCATAAATCCTCCCGATAATGTTTACATCATCCTGTTACTTCACAACAGGTATGGGAACTTGACTTGACTGTTTTAGAGACTGTCACTCCACAGATTAAAATCCTTCTCAAACTGATGATCATCGTATTTGGAATACTGTACCGGTAATTGCTAAATTCTTGTTGCAGGCTAGCTTTATTTCTAAAGTCTATAATCGTTTGGTTCAAACAAACAAACAAACAAACAAAAACAAAAAAACAAAAACGTCAGATCAAAATAAAAATGAAAGGATCTGCATGGTGCCGAGATTTCTTTCTTTCTTTCGTGTATGCATAGCAGAACCGCCTTCGGATACAATTTAGCACGTGAGTTGTGTTTAACCAAAAAAAATACAAATAATAAAATAAATAAATAAATAAATACAAACAATTTTAAAAAAGCCCTTTTTTCCTGTTCTTCATTTTTAAGATCGCTTGAGAAACTTCATTTCAAGCTCTGTGATTGATACTGACAATTATGCGTTATTTATTTTTCCTTTTGTGCTTAAGTAAACAGGAATATGTAGCCTAAATTGACTAAATGGTTCAGTCCGAGCCCGTGGAGTTAACCGACACGCTCGTGCAGACAGATGGGCGTTGATTGGTCGGCCGGTCGGACGTACGGGTCCGCTCTGTAGCTTCTGCCGTCATCAGACGTGCTTGGGGGGGGGACGCTTTGCTGACTCAACGGGCTGATCCCTCCAACATTCTCCCCAGCCCTCTTTCCCCGCCCCCCGCGCCGCCACACGGCCACATCAGGTCTGTCTGTGCATTTGCATTCTTCTGCACCCTTTGTCCTGAATGGATGTTAATGACGTTCTATAATTGTCTGCATGTTACGTTGCCGAGACAGATGCACGCTGCAGATCCAGCTGCCGCTGCTCAGATGAGATAAGCGTCCTCTTCGTGCTGCAGGAAGACGGCGCAAGAGGAGGGTTGGAGAAAACGCCGGATTTAAGGGATTATTCATTTGGTTTGGCTGCACCCCCATCCGGGAGAAAAAGTGGGGGTGAAAACATCGTGGATTGCGATTTGCAGGGGTGATGTGAGCCGGAGCCAGGCGAGACGAGGGTGGAATCCGCAGAGGAGCTGTCCGTCCGTCGTGGTGCTGATGCGGCTGTGAGGCGAGCATGGCTGCCGGGAAGTTGCTGCTCTACGCCGGGCTCGCTCTGTCTCTCTGCGCCTTGGGCATGCTGGCCGTGGCGATGTGCTCCGACCACTGGTACGAGACCGACGCCAGGCGCTACAAGGAGCGCTGCCAGAGCTTCTCGAGCCGCCGCAAGGACCCGGGCTTCATCTACATCCCCAACAACAGCCTGCCGCTGCGGGCCGGCCGGAGCGCCGCGACCCGCTGGGAGGAGAAGCTGCTCCTGGCCCGCAACCGGCGGCAGCTGTTCGCCATGAGCGCCGCGGACGAGTGCAACAGGCAGTACAACTCCACCAACATGGGGCTGTGGAGGAAATGCCACCGGCTGGGGTTCGACCAGGGAATCGAAGACCTCATCCGGAAAGGTAGGAATCCAATCAAGACCTTCAAAGTTGCAGAAATGCTGGCTAGTGACCCTGCGGCGACGCGGTGACATTCATCAAGGGGCAAATCAATTAGCCTGCTCGTGTGCTTGATTGTTTATTTGAGTGTTTCTCAACCTTTATTGAGCGAAACATCGGAGGTCCTAGCTTGAATGGATGGCGACCCACCATCACTATAAACAATGAAAAGCACGGGACCTGATATTTTCTTGAAGTAGATGAAATTAAAATAATTAATACAGCAACACTAAAGTACAATAATGTTTAAAATACAATTCAAAAACAAATTATACAGTCTGTCATCCCAGGAATGCCGACCAGTGCAGCCACACATACAAGACGCCACTATACGTTGCTGGCATAGATAGATGAACATCTTTATTCACCCAAATTGCAGATTTACTGTCTTGCTTTTAGACAGCATGTTTGTTGGCATGCTACTCCCCCCCCCAGCTGTCCTGCACAGCTCAAGTTGTAGTTTAAATGGTGCTCCGCCGACCTTTCAACTGCAAATAATGACATAATCACGTCAGGGTGCCTGCCAGCTCCACCACTCAGCATCACTATACAAAGGCGTGGAAATGACAGCGCTTTTCCTAATGGGCCTGAATTGCCATTTTCTGGAGCAGACAAGTCCACCATTAGGACATACATGACTGGAAAAGCGACTTACCTCCCCCCAAGGATACAAATTATGCATTTTTCACAATTTTAAAGAGTGACATGCCACTGTCAAAATAGCCCAAGGATAGAAAACTACAGTGGTTCTCAAACTGGGGTCTGGGGGACTACAAAGGCTCCACAAGCTCTATCCCGCAATATATTGCTTTGAAATATCAATAAATGCGTACTATAAATATAATTTAAAAAAACGTTTGTGCCTACACATGGGAACTCATTATTATTGTACAGTAATAACATCATTAACTTGAATGTAAAAAAATTAAACCATTTTCGCCACATTTGTTCCTTTCAGTGGCCATTGTGCTGCTCCCTCTGGTATGCACAACTTTTCCACCTGGGGGCAGTATATTAAAGACACAAAGGCACACACAAAACAGTGTCACATCTGACTTAGAAAATAGAGAACATATGCCTGTGAATATTGTTATTTTGTCTATCTTTATGACGTTGCGGCACTGATGGTATTTGTAAGCCCGTCTATGGTGTTTTGCATTGTCTGTTAGCATTAAGCTAACGTGACTTGGGGTAAAGCTGCGTGATTGTTGAATGCGTCATTATTTTTTGTTTAGTTTGACACCTTTGCAATATTTATCTTTTTTTTTTTTTTCTATTTCAATATTTTCTTTAATTTACTGAGCGATGCTTGAAATTCAATGACAGCCTTTTGATTCCGATCCAAATGAAGACATTGGCAGCAGTCTGTGCTTCACTGAATGCACTGAATCTAGTGCAGTCTGTGTTGGAAGGAAAGCTAGTGAATCATGATGAGTCGCATTGATTATTCATTTATGATTCCTGTTGGTGAAGAAGATGGAATTTTATTTTTTATTTTTTTATTTTTTTTTTCTATAGCCGAGCCAAAACAAATGTCGAAATCTCCCTGCGGTTGCTAATGCTACAGAGGCAGCCTGTGTGTGTTGTGAAGAGGACAGGAAGCAGCGCTGTGGTGTTCCTGATAGATGTCGCTGGAATAAATCCAAGCGTGAAAAGAGCGAGGAGAGTCTGAATTGCGCTGCAGCTGTGCCTTTATGCGAGCACGCCTGGCTGGCCTCCGCGGCCCGCCATCTGCAGTAATGGCCGGTCAGAGTGTAAATGCGGAGATCACATGAATGCCTCCATACACCAGTACGAACTGCGCAGCAACATCAGCTTCGAAAAACTGATGTGATGATGCGTGACAATAACTTTAGCGGGAAGGGTCAGCAGGCATGAACATTATTTAGCCATGCGATGTTTACGTGTTGTGATCATGTAGGGCTGAGAGCCTTACAATATTTTGGAACTAGCAAATTGCGTTGACGATCATAAACCTGTTCATTCTAATTTGCACTTTTAATTCATTGATTTTATTTTCATTAATTTTGGGAGTTTCCCGAACGGCCGGTCCTTTTCGGCCCCCCATTTTAGGAAAACTAATCAACTTTTGGGGGTGAAATCATGACATCACCTGTTTACCGAGTTTGGTCAGTAAACTGAGCCATGATTGGTCGTTACCTACTTCCTCAGCACAGGTGATGTCATCATCAGTCGACAGCAAGAAGAGAAATGACTTTTTAAAGGTATTAACTATAAATGAAACTGCTATTATTTTTTTGGTATTGCTTTTTTTTTGTACTATAGAATTGTTTTGTTCCATTGTGCTATTGTAATATAGGTGACGATTTTATTTTGAAGTAAACAGGAAATGGTGTCATAAATCGAGAGGAAATGACGTAACTAACCGACACACCGCCATTAGTAGCGTCATCTTCCAAGGTCGAGAAAGATGTGTGTGCGCCAGCGAGAAGAAAAACAACTAAAGTTAAGATTCACTGACCTATTTATTAGCACCTGGTTGAGAAGGGAATGAGGTTGGTAATAGTCATGTTTATTGTTTAACTATCGTTACATTTTACGTTGTTTGTGTGATTCACTGTATAGTAAATCACTACCGCTTTCGCCCACTAGAGTGTGCTAACGCACAATGCTATGGCTCAAAATTCTGTTTTGTTTGCTGAGAATTTGCATTTCTGTATGGTTTATTTTTTGTTATAAGGAAATGACAAAGGCAAAGGGAAAGGTTAAAATTTGTTTGTATATACTATGTAAATTGTAGTCAAAAAGGATATTGTAAAGGCTATAGAACAATAATTTAAGGCAATTCATTTCTAGTACAGTGCTTAAATAAAGTAAAATGGATGCACAGAATATGCTGTTTGAGTTGTTAATACTATTTTATTTGTTTTTTTATTGTAGCTCTTACAAGGTCTTACTTAAGGTCAATAAAAGTTGCGAACCAATCAAGTGGAGCGACCACCTTTATTTCAACCGAGGATGCTACATTAATTGTACATAATAAATAATGAAGTTACCACATTAATTAAATATTTACTCAATGAGTCAAGTATCCCTTTAAGGAAAATTGTATATTAGCATAGCTAGATTATTCTTTAAAAGTATCTGCCATTTATACTGGTCTGAAAAAAAAAAAAAAAAAAGAAAAAGTCTCTAATATTGAGAATATTGTTTTCAAATGTCAAATTTTGGCCCAAACAGTACTTAAGTAAGCCAAAGAAAAACAGAAATTGGAGTAACCGGCATACACTCCACCATTTGTATTCCATTTCAATCTCGACTCCCACTAATGAGACACGCCCTATTTAGTTAATATCGTCACATTTAATAACACTAAATATTCCATCTGTTATCTGTCAGATATGAATCATAACCCAATCGCGCTTATCACATCTCTGCTC
This sequence comes from Festucalex cinctus, assembly GCF_051991245.1. NCBI lineage: Eukaryota > Metazoa > Chordata > Actinopteri > Syngnathiformes > Syngnathidae > Festucalex > Festucalex cinctus. The sequence continues at coordinate 21,074,164 of NC_135426.1, forward strand.
GCCAATCAATTCCGATTCGCCTCATTTTTCTAACCGTGTTGCCGAACCCATCCATTTGTCTCGACGCCTCATCTGTTCGTCTCCGGGCCGGATCGACAACATCCATTTGTCTCGGCGCGTCCGCGGCGTCTTCGCCCGAACCTTCCGGAAGCGTCGTTATGTAGATTTATGGAGGCGGCGGAGAGAGGCGGACGCTAATGGGTCAACATCAAACACTAAAACCTTGCCTTTTGCCAGAGTTTTCGCAGGTCGCATTAAGAGCGTAATGGCGTGTGCTGGAATGGATGGCTCGAGGTTAGCCAACATATTTTCAAAGCGGATGACCGCCGCGTTCTTCCCGTCAGCGACCCAACATGGGCTGATCCCAAACAATGATGAATCGAGGCCATTAAAGCTACATTGAAGACGGAGCGACAACGCGCACAAACTGTTGCTTGTCTCAATTCCGTCGCACGCGCGCGCTTCTCCTGGAAAAGCCGCCGCTTCAAAAGAGAAAGCAAGACGTGCGTTCAGACTCCTGTTGGATATCCAGGGAATTTCTCAGCCCTTTAAAATGAAACGATATATTTGTGAGACGAACGTGTGAGCCATCCGTCAGATGAAAGTCACACACAACTGGGACAGAAGCAGGAATGATTGAGGCCCTCTTGGAATTGCTTTGTTTCATTCTCGTTATTCTTCCTAGATTTTGGGCGCACTGTGGAATAGTCGTTAGCGCGTTTTATCCGCTACTAGTGCCACGTTTGTTCCACAAATACGCAATTGCACCTTTTGAGTAAACTACTGTAATGCAACCACTACTCTCACATGCTAGTAATTTTCATATTCAACATTTTTATTGAACATTCCAAGTACTAGTAGGCTTCGTTTACACTAACTCAGCTCACTGGGAGAAAGATTAGAGCACACGTACCACACCACTCGTGCCACTTATGGCCTATGCAATTATAAACCAATGATACCTTGGCATACTAGTAGGTCAATTACATGTAACTAACTAGACTAAGTGCAATTTCTGAAGAAATTGCGTGGGAATGCTGAAAGCTGAATGCTAAGATTTGAATGCATGTGGAACGCTAATGAAGTAAATTGAGAGATAAATTATGGAATGATAACCTCCTGGTTACCGGAAAATACGCTTTACCAACTGTGCTAACAAGCGGTAGCGAACACCTGGTAACGTTGATAAGTTATATGTATGGAAGTGGGCGTGGAAAGTGACACTTAGAAATAGTTCAATGTCTATCCCATTGAAAATGAATGGGGAAAAGTTGATATTTAACGTTAAATTGTGTGGATACTGTAAGTAATGTGTAATCAGACAATATATACCCCGGGAGGTGTGAATTTTTAAGCAAGTTGAAATTTGAACAGTGTAAATCGGAAGTATTATGTGGGAGTTGTTACATGGCAAAAAAATGTGGAGAATGAAAATCACAATAACATGCTTCAGCATTCCCACAATGAGGTCAAAACTGTGCACTACTGGACATTGCACACTACTAGTATTACTCGTACTTTGAAGCGCTAAATGCTAGCAAGCAAAATTTCACAATGTCACTACTATTTGGATTTGGATGTAAATTGTGACAAAATATTTTAGTGACCTTTTATGAACAATTCACAACCCCACCACCACCATCACACAAAAAATAAAAAATAAAAAAATAAAAATCAGTCTTTGACATCTATAGTGTCAATGGCAAGGAATGACTTTTAAGAAAGGCCATATTGTGTAATATATAATGTGTGATTTTGATACAACAAGCAAATGTGTAAGGCTTTGTGGAGGGTTGACTGTCACTCATTGAGTAAAAAAAAAAAAAAAAAAAAACTAGGGCCTCTCAGGTCCTTGATCGGGTATTCATGCAGAAAGAGCAACGGATAGGATTACTGTAATCTACTCCCTTGCGAGTAAAATTCAAACATGAATCCAAATGTAGATGTATATGCCGCTCTCACATCACGGCCGCCGTTTGACGTCGGACGGGTTTGAGCATATTTACACGGTGAGAGGATTTTTTCTCTCGTCTTCCTGGAAGTGCTTAAATAATTCAGGTACAAGCGGTAACACCCCCGCGCTCATTAGCGGCCCCGCTGTGCGCCGGCGACACGCCGGGTCGGGCCGCCTGCTGGCTGCTTCTGCTTGTACTCGCCCTCAGATGAATGAAACGCCAACAATATTGGCAAGAGCACGCCATTCAGCGATGTCGAGTATGTACGTTTATGACTGGAGTCCTTTTCTTTTTGAAAATACACCCAACAGCCACCTTGTGAGTGACGTTCAAGAAGAATGTGCATTTTTTGCTGCCAAGGAAACTATGTTGAAGTGAGCTGAGGAGCTTCACTTGGGCAAAAGTTGTGCTTTGCCACCATCTTGTGGCATCTACAGACAATTCGGAACCTTGGCAGTTCTGACATGAAAGTAACGCTACAGTATGTTGCCATTGATTATTAAAAGAGAATATTTGATGACGCCGATGCATTGCCATGGCAACCCTGGCTCACAGAGTCATCAATAGAATCTGATAATTATACTCTCCAGGCTAAATCAGTCACCAGCTCTGTTTGCAAATTGCACCAAGCGCGAGTATTGATTGTAACGGAAAAATGCTCATTACAACAACATTGTCACACAATTATTCTCAATCAAAGCAATATGTTTGACTTTTATCAGACAGGTGTGCTATTATTTTTCAGTAGCAATGCTTGTTTTTCACCACTGTATACTAATGCAATTTATATGTAATACAGAGAAGTTTCAATTACAAATTCTTGGAGTGTTGACTGGAGTGAATTACTTTCAGATGCCTTTGAACTCAAAGTACATCATATACATTTTTTTTTTCCATTGAATGCTAATATTTTCTAATAAATGTGGAGAAACTAAAAGTTACAGAAATACTACTACATGCATAAAATCAGAATGTCATGATTCAATTAGCTACTGTCGACATCAATATCTGATGACATCATACTCGGTGCCAGCGCACTTGTTTTCCATTCGTCGCACGGCGTCGAGCCGCAGAAAGAACGATTTATCCGTCGTTAATAATGAATGATGTTCTCTCTCTTGACAAAACAAAGTGCTTTTTAGATGAGACGCAGATTGATGCTGATGACTCTTTGTGGTTTCTCCTTTGAGGATGGTTGGAAAGTAAAGTCAAAAGATTGTTTTTAATGACATATTTTAACCTTTACCTACTGTTCATTTCCCTTGCACACCAATTATGAATCCCAACATTTTGCAAGTAAAGGACACCCTGCCAGGCGCCAAATATAAACGGTTATATAGCACAGGTTCACTGTGTATTAATTTTCTCTGTTATTTATAGTGATATGAATTCCTTGCCTGACAGTATATTAAAGGCTCAAGGTTAGATGGGAGTATAACCTGACTACGGGGTACTCATGTACTGTACAAAGGCTTATGTACTGAAACGCATTCTGACCGCCCGCCCCATAAACCAAAACGGCACCTTTAAGAGTGTCCTTTTATTGACTAAAGCACACCTGTGCACTAATCATGGTGTCGAATCAACATCTTGAAATGGCACACCCGTGAGGTGGGATGGATTATCTCGGCAAAGGAGAAGTGCTCAGTATCACAGATTTAGACTGGTTTGTGAACAATATTTGAGAGAAATGATATTGTGCATTATATTTTTGTTGAGTGTTGTTACGTTTTGAGGTTGGATCCCAAAAGCGCAGACACAAATAATATTTAACTCTTTATTCGCATAACATCGAGAGGCGTAGGACAAACTTGACTAGACGAGAAACAACGAGAATGCGTCGAGAATCACGAGACGGCAAGCCCCCTTGGGCTGCAGAGATGCACAGACAAACAGTGGTAATAATCCGACAAACACACTTCTCAGTTTGGTTTAAATAGACAATGAAATATTCTGATCGGCTGTGGCTAGACATGTGGGTAACAGGACTGACATGGAATTATCTGACTGGCTGTTGACCATAAAATGAGATTAAAGATTCTTGACATCACATAGCTCATGACATCACATGGCTTAACCCAGTTGAAACTAGATGCCAATTACATCCAAACACCAGTTCACAACTGACCTCACGGTCATGACCCAAACATGACCCTTACACAACCCAAACCTAACCCTGGCGTGACCCAGTCAGGACAAATGTAAATGTACTCTATGTTTTCGGACCGAATGATAGTCAAGTAACCTTGCTCTCGCGAGATGAATTCTCGCGGTATTTGTGAGCTCACAAACTCCGGAGAATACATCTTGTACCGCTCTCGCAGGTAACCGCCGTTCCCAAACCACTGGTGGTTCGGACCAATCACAGAGCGACATTATGTTTGGGGGCGGGATATGCAACTGTGACGAAACCAGGAAGCCAGCGCCGACGGCGGAGCGAACAAACAAAACCCAACATGGTCGAATGGATGCTACAATTGATTCTGTTCTCGCATAATTACTCACCGATTCCTTCTTGAATGTTGAACAGCGAGAGGCGCTTCATGCATTTCTAGCTGGTAAGATGTTCGTGCTTTTCCCCCCCTTCGACAAGAACTAACACGAAATGTTCACCTGTGGCCATGATTGGTTAAAACAAACGTGTCGAATGTCACATCGTCCAATCAGCTCGCATTATTGTACAGAATGTCCCGCCTTTTTCCGACCAAATTATTGTGGGGAAGTCCATGATCCATCTGGCCATTTCCAGGTTAATAGTGAAGGCCATCAGGGAAAAAAACTGCTTACATGCAACAGGTTATAGTACAGCCTTAATTGGGGTCATGTGGGAGGGTTGTGATGCTGATGAAACTCACTGATACAAGCGTATGGCGCAGGCAGGTCGAAAACACACTGCAAAGGTTCTCCTGCTGGATGGAAAAAACATGTTTGATTTTACATCAGTGGACATTTCCATTCTCTAGCAGGCATCTTCTGGCTCTTTCGGGCTTCACGTCTTCCTCTGGCCCCGTTTAATCAAAGGCTTATCAAGTCAAGAGAGCTCCGTGGGCCTCCGAGAAGAGCCCGCATCAATCAGATCCTTATTCTCCCTGTCCAAAGACTCTGAGAGGAAGGAGAGCAGATGAAGGGGTAGCTGTGTGGCTCCAGCTGCCTCCTCCGTTGCAAGAAAGGCCTTTTTAATGGCTTGAGACTGTGGCACAATGCAGGAATTCTGTTCCCCGTCAACCACCCCCCCCAAAAAAGCCTCTTTGGTGTGCAAAGCGGACCGCCGAGATGCCACTGAACTTTCTTGAGCACACATTTGCATGGCGGTGGTTTAAACCGAGGATACTAATTGTGAGCAGCAAGATAAGCACAAGCTTGTGGCCCTGCTTCTGTTGCCATGGTAACCTTTATTGATTGGGTGACAGATGTTCTTTAGGCAAACTGATGATCGCGGAAGGGGAGTCCATTTTAAAGCCACAATATTTAGTATAAATAGCAGCTTACAGTTGAAAAAAACAGTGCAGGGCTGTGTTTGTCCGAGAGGCGTTTTTTTTTTTTTTTTTTTTTTTGTGCACTCGAGGCAGTACAGCAAAATGAAGAGCCCAAATTATGAAGCCACAAAAATGCAAAATACTCAACATACTTTCACGTCAACTCATTGGAGCAGCATTGAAATATATGACAAGTTTACAACCAAAACACTGCGATTGGCTGGCAACCAGTCCAGGGTATCCCCCCGCCTACTGCCCAGAGCTAGCTGAGATAGGCTCCAGCACGCCCCCGCGACCCTTGTGAGGAATAAGCGGTCAAGAAAATGGATGGATGGATGGATGGTTTACAACCAAAGCACTGTTCTGCATTACCTATAAAAATCTGTATGTATTAAAGCAAATAACTACTCTGGGCTGAGAACAACAAAAGATCAGCTAAAAATAGTGCAAAAAGAATTATGAGACAACCTTACAAAGGAATCACTGGTCTGCATTATCTATGAAATCAATATGTCTTACAACAAAAGGAAAAAAACAAACATATTTTGCATTGAGAACAACAATCGTGCACCTAATAAACAGTATTATAAGAATTATGAGACAGGTTATGACACAATTTGGCGACATAGGAATCACCGAAATATTTTGAATGAGAATAACGAGTTCACCGTGAAAAAAAAACAAAAAAAAAACACTGCTCTGCATTATTATAAAATAGTTATGGATTAGAAAAAATGGGGGAAACGTATTTTGAACCCACAACAACAATAATGCACCTAAAAAAACAGATTTATAAAAAATTATTAGACAATTTTACTCTGAGAACACTTCACTGGCACTGCATTACATATACTGTAAAGCTGTATATGTATTGGAACAATAGGAAAACAAAAACAACAATTTTGTGCTGAGAACAACAATAAGCCACCTAGAAAATAGTATCATAAGAATTATGGAACAGTTTCCCAAATGAAACACTGCCCTGGACTATGCTAGAACAACAGAAAAAGAAATATTTTTGTCTGCGAATAAAAAATATTTCACCTAAATAAAAAATATTTCACCTAAAAGACCAAGTATTTGTGGAAATTGGACACGTGCAGTCAGTCTTGTGTACTTTATGACAAGAATGAGGCAGTAGACGTTTATTTTGAACCCACATTTTAATCTTCGTGTTGAAAAATAAGGTAGAAGCATATGAGATTCATTGGCCCCATTCAAGAAAAAAGCACAGCCCGAAATAAACCTGCAACAAGGGCTCCATCTCATTGCGTTTAACAGCTCATCTCTTCTCATAATCATCAAGCCCTCCGTTTCGGCCGTACCTCTCTCATCTCCGTTTACCTTCTAATTTGCACCGAGCTCGTAATTACAGCACGCCGAATGACGGGAGACCAAGGTGGGATGATGGCAGTGTGGGTGGAAGATCTAATTGAAGTGGAGCTACTACAAAGGAAGGCTGCAGATGGCTGAGGTGTCAGAGTTGTTTAAATCCCATCAAAAGCAGTTAGGCGCACAATGGAAATGGCGTTGAGATTTAATGGTAGCATTTTACTCTATACGGTATTTTATAAAATAGAAGCAGCACCACGGATGTTTAAATATGCATGCTGACTGAGGTAATGAGCATAATTATTGACACATAAAATCGAAAAATTCAACAAACGATGGCGCGGTGAGCGTGAGCAGGAGGGCGGGGCTTCAGTGGAAACGCAAGCCACAATTCTGCAGAATAATGCATGCCGACTGAGGTCATGAGTATAACTCAGTCATTTTCACAGAAGCAGTCCCGTTCGCTCCCGGCTGTTTTACTGGATTTTGACTGATTTTGCAAGGCCCACAGAATATTGTGTTCTATTGCTATTAAAGCATGGAACCTATCAAAAGAAAGATTAAAGAAAGAAAAAAAAAGTATGTTTCTATCTGTTTCCGTTTTGCAGCAATTAGCATTAGAAGAGAGCTAAGTTTCATCTAAGTAATTGAGCTTTTTTTCTAGATGGCCCTGGTTGATCTCCTTTGCTCTGCTGCCACCTGCTGGCCGTTTGTGTAATAACTACCATTTCTGCAACTGTTCTTTGCAGTTGAGAGGCTGCATCAAAGCCTTCTGTATGCTCTAGCATAAAAAAAAACAAACAAAAAAAAACGTATAAATACGTCTTTGGGACACTTAGAACATGAAAAATAAAACGTATTTACACGTTATTGGGAGCAAATGAGATAACGACTGACACTGACCATTAAGTGACTGCAATGACAGTAAAATGGGGAAAGTGGGAGTTGAAGTGAAATACAAGCCCTTAATTCACGGGAATAATGCATGCCAACTGAAGTAAAGACTACAATGAGTGACATTTAGACCACTCAATGACTACATGAATAGTGCCTAAAAAAACAGCCACAAGACCACACAGGAAAGCTAACTAAAAATGAAATGTAAGCCCCAATTTAACGGAATAACGCATGCTGACTGAGATAATGAATACAACGAATGGCATGTAGACCACCCCAATGCCTGCATTTAACATTTCAATAACAATTCATCTCTCCCCAAATACTTTTCCGAGGTCTCTCAGCCGCATGTATCGAGCTCGGAAAATCTACCTCGCGCACACACACACACTCGCAGTCGCTCGGCGCCAGCTCCGAACACGTCGCCTTGTCGCGCTTATCTTCCCTCACTCAATTATTTGATTCCGAAATTGCTTTTGCTCTTTTGTTGCCTCCTTTTTTCCCGCCGCAGACTTCTTTGTTTAGCCACGCAATTATACACGAATGGACACAGACATGCTATATCTCTTAAAGCCGCCGCAATCTTCCTCTCCTCTCATTCCTTGCAGCCGGCGGTTTGTGAGCAACTGATGAAAGTGTTGAGAGATAGTTTATTGAAGAAAACGCCGGAACTTTACTAGCGAGGGACAAATGCGAACAACACAATGTGTGCATGGAAAATCTAAAAACTGCCATATTGATCTCAATGTGCCACTAAATTCACTTTAACAGCACTGTTATATTCCACCGAGGACACACGAGGTCAAGAAATGGTTTCACTATTTACCAGTACGAGGACTATATATATTAATAATGCACATTAGGTTTGGCAGTTTTATGACGATAATCTTTTCGTTTGAGAACATTGGGTCGGCCAGGTTAAAAGGTAAACTTAATGGAATAACACATAGTCCTCCTATCCCTGTGGGAAATAAATGCGCGTCTGCTGTTAAGACACTCAAGCAAGAGCACGGCGACCTCTGCCAAGGCACAATGGTCAAATCGAAAGTGAATAACGTAACAGCTGCTCTAAAGATTTTATTATTATTTTTTTTTCATCTAGAGTAGACATGGGCAAACTTTAGCGTGTCATATTTGTGCCATATTTGACATTTGGGAGTGGGAGGGAAATGTATTACAGTATTTGAAAATCGTTGTAAGATAGGAGATTTTAATGTTATTTCATCTATATTAATTGACAGGGATGTCACGATAAGGGCAATATCGTGATATGAAAACTGCCACAATATCGTCGTCGTCATGTTCACAATATTTAAAAGGAACGCATCTGTTAAAAAAAAGTCAGGTTGATTTCCATTTGTGCAGTTCTAGCACCCTCTAGTGGCTAGTTTATGAGTGCAATTTAATTTTCATTAGGGATGTTTTGGCCTTCTATGTTTAAAATCTATGCTAATTGTCAGATAAAGGGGAGCCTAATTTGCTTGTGAAGCGATCAATGTGTGCTTGCATTAGCAAGTAAGAGCCTCTATATTTTTATTAGAGATTGTAGGTGGTTTATATGCATTGCTGTTATGCACAAAAGCACAATATTTTGAGCTCCTTTTTTTTTTTTTTTTTTTTTTACAATATTGTGATCTTTTTTAAATATCGCCAACGCCCCCAATCTCGTGATAATTATCGTATCGTGACTTTCATATCCTGATAATATCGTATCGTGATGCTTGGATATCGTTACATCCCTATTAATTGACCAATTGTACAAATAATATAGATATATAAATGCCTAAAACAAATATATACATGTTTAAAAAATAAATAAATAAATAATGAAACAAAAATGAAAGGATTCTTGATCAGCTCAATGTCCATATGAAATCATTCCCTTTTTTTAAGCTTGAGATAATGCAATTTCAAGGAGTAGTGAGCTTGAAATTTCACCGAAAATATGGCCATTAGGTCGGCTCATTGGCTCGCGGTCCCCTCATGAGCTCATCATCTCATCACCATGTTCTGTACTATTTTGACTATTTGGAGAGTACACTCGAATGGAGGAAATAATTGCTAGAGCTAATTTTTAATAAGTAATTTGATGATAGCGTAACACACATTTTAGGAAGACACCCGATAACTGTTCTAAATGGAGGTGGGGGGAAATGAACAATATGTTTGGAAACATACGAGATGTTTCTCCACTTCTGCTGCTGCCTTTCTGTCTTCCCACAATCAGGACTCCTTTTGCGGCCTCTTTACTGTCACGATTTATGTCACAATTTATTAAGGAAGCTGTATCATAAAGGTTTCCGGGGAGATTCCACTGGCTGGCCGGACTGCTGCACCTTTTACAATCTTTTGATCGTTGCAGATGCTCGTGCCTTGGAGGGGTGAGGTGTGTAGTGCCAGATAAAAGCGGGTGCACCTTTTCATGACTTAAAGGGAAGAATTATTTCACTATTATTAGGGCAATGTCAGGAATGAGAGTGATTCTAAAGTCATTATTTTGAAAGCATGGACCGTGACTAATGCCAACTAACGGATTCAATCACTTATGCCAGTTATAATGAATGATTGACATGAATATTTTGCTTTTTCAAGTGGGATTTTATCAGCTTTATCATGGACATTTGTGAAAAATAGACTCCATCAGCCCAAGCACTTAATTCCGGTGTGTCATGCTAGCTTAGCAATTAGCTTAGCTTCCGCTGTACAGCGTAAGTAGCACCGAGTTGCGCCTCATCCTCCGACTACCTACCGACAATGAGTGACGCACGTGTCCAGCCTTGCAAAGGTTTTTCGGATTGTCTCGGCGGTTGATTATCTGTTTTGCTATTCAGCGTGTTTTAATGAGGCGCGAAAATCAAGCTGACTGACTGACGGATGGACTTCGGTGAGTGAAGAAGCCGTTCAACGAGGGTGCAGTCAGACGTGGGAAGGATATACCAGATTCATTCTGCCTCGAACTGGTGATAAGGGTCAAAAAGATGCCATTTTGACAAATGGCTCTATTAAAATGTGTCAATTGAATTTGAATTAGCAAGAAAAACGAACATGAGTAAGTTGATGACAACAAATGGCCCGCTATAGTTCTTCATCCCCAAATTTTAGATTCCCTCGCATTGATGTGGGTTCCTGACATTTTGTTTGAAGTGCTGATACGCTAGTTTAAGGGATTTGGAGGAGTTTAAAGAATTATGTTCACAGTTGGAGCTGTCTGCTGATTTAAGGAGACGCAAACACAGATGAATAGAAGAGAAATTTGACTTGAGTTTGAGTTTTTATGTTCAGTTGCGCTGCACAGCTGCCCTGCGAATGACCTCAAGCACAACGCCTACTGAATATTGCACAACTGCATTCGCTTGTCATTAAAATTGGAAGGCAAAACCACTTATTCATGTCGTTTAATGCATCCGCGGCGTGTGTTTACTTTGCAGGTCCCTGACGGGCTGTCTGTCACAACCTCGTGTCGTCGACCTTTTAACGACGGGACTCACGGGAGCGTCCTTGACGCCCTGGCTGTGTCCCCCTTCTAAAACCCTGAGAGGGGCTGCTGACGGATGACTCGGCGTAGGGCCGTGAACTGCCAGTGAACTCTCACCCGTATTCCTATTGATTGCAAGCGCATATCTCCATGCAAAAGATCGGCGTCAGTTAACTTAAAACAGACGTGATGATTCCCATCAGTAGTGTACAGACTTAAGAATTGAATTCGTTCTGTGACCAAGCTTATAAGATCAGCTTTCCCATTGAAACTTGAGAGTAAACACAGTGGGGTTACTGGCAAAACATGATTTACGCATGATGCAAGTGGTTACTTCGATATAAAAAGCAGACAAATTTCTCACATGTAAAACATGTCATCCACTAATCTGACATAGGTTGCATAGGTCGCCTGTGGCGTTGGCCTGACCGTCGGCATGTCACGCCGGGAAAATGACGGAAATACACACCGCAACAGACACCGACTATTAAGTATGTTATGCGCATGAGTAAATCCTACCTGGTGTATTGATCTTCTGTCAAGACAGACATTATAATCTCTCAATTACACTATACTGTGCAAAATGAGCAAAATTGTCAAGGCTTTCTATCGCTTACTGTTTACCCACATTTGTCACTTCCTGTTCTTGCCCTGTATGCTGATTCGCTAGCTACCCAATCAGAGTGATCAAATGTCAAGACAGTCCGACACCAATTTAACATGTATCCACCGAAGAACACCCCGCCCCGCCGACATTCCACCAGACGGTGCTTTATACATTAATCAGACGCCCGGACGCTACCCGACTCCCGACGTGGGATTGGCCTTGAATGGGCAAATGAGAAGATGGAGGACGTGATTCACACAGAATAATGTTCTGTTAGCTTTGAATGTTCTTTACTTCCTGCCCTTCCCTACTGAACAGCGTTTACTGTTTTATGAGAAAGTAGCATATCGGTGTTTAATCGGCAAAACTTCAACTGATTACTATTACTAATATTTCCCTATATAAATACCATTGTTGTGCTTTGTTTCTATGGTAAATGGGTGGGGAATCATCCTTTCTCTAGGAAAAGCAAAGGACCTACTGTAAGTGACTGATGTCCTGCATATGTCGTAAAACAAGACACTGTTGTATTTGGCTGTGTGAAATGATGCTCGCATCTTAACGTGCACTCTGAGATTCCTTTTTCACGGGCTTACTGATGAACACACAAAATGAAATACGGTTGCACAACTCTGCAAATAACTTTGCTATAGGGCCCTGCAGAGATCACCTTACCTCAAGTGCATCGTGTCGGGCCGATCGTAGTATATTTGGATTATAACCCTACTACAATCCGCCAAAGTTGAAGGCAGGCAACTGGGCTCTTCTTGTTCACTTTTCATCCGAACAACTACTTCAATTCAAAATTTTCAAACATTTGCTACTTATTTATGTCTCTGGTTGCTGGTCACTAGGGTTGTTGTAGGTGATGGCGCTCCTGCCTACCAACAATCGGGACATCACTGTCCTCAAAGAAATGACCGTTATTTTTAAGATGTTTTATACATTTCCATCTTTCTGGTGGACAAGACTGATTCTATTCTAATGTAAATCAACTGCTGCCTCTGGACCAGAAGCAACTGCGCTCTATGTTGTGTGATTGATTTGTTTTAAAAGGTGGACAACAGTTCCTAAGCACGCTACCAGCAGCTACCATTGCTGTTTGAGAGGATATTTCCCATCCCATGTGTGTTGGTGTGATCCAGTGGGGGTTTGTCTTGCGCCAAGTGGTGTCGGTGTCTCGGCGTCAGGTCGGCTCGAGGGTCTTGTTACAAACACCTCGATGCCCTGCGGCCCTCGCAGCGGCTTCCTCCCGCTGTTGTGACAACTGAGTAGTAGACAGATGGGAATGCCATGTGACCCCTCCTTCCTGCTTTGCTGTATTTGCTGAATAATTACAGAGTATGTTATAGTATAGAAGCTAGAAATTCTCAAAGTTTCAAACCTGCTTTTTCACATCCTCGATCATCCGAGTTGGTTGCTCATTTAACGGGTTGAGGATTTAATTTCCGAAACGGCTGTATCCCCTCATTAACTGGACAAACCTGCACTGCCGGTCAGAGTGCCATTTGGTCAGCTCCCGTTCTTCCTTTCCGCTCCGCTAATTGAATTCCGAAACAGGATCTGGACACGGACAAAAACAATCACGTCCAGATCCAACTTCATATGTCTTAGTGCAGCTCTGGAAACAAATGCTCTAAATGTAAATATTTGCAGTTTGGAAATTATGTTAGCAACAAAATCAGTAGAAACTGCTAACTTTGCTATGGTCTCTTAGTTTATTTTGCAGCGCTGTATGCTTGAACATCACATCGTAAAGCTCACTCGGCATCATGTCGCTGAATTCAACCGTGCTATAGATAGACTGCACACTCCACTGCCAATTTAATCCCCCCAGAAGGCTCAGCTAGACCCCAGTTAATTCTTGTGCGACACAAAAATGGACCACTGGATAAGGAGTGGCCACTGGCCAGTTTTAGGGATGTGCAAGAGGGATCTCAAGTCGAAGACTTTAATCATGATTTCTCGACCTTCATTTGCTGGAAAATTAAAGAGCTGGAGGATCGAGCGTGTTCCCTGATGCATGCATGAGAACATTTCCTCTCTCACTCAGTCAATGGGTGCTCGAAATACAGTTGGGCTCGACGTACTTTCCTGGCTATTGTTTTTGAGCTCACGCAGCACCGTATCGGGTTTTCACGCCAGTAATTGGTCGTTTGGTATACCTGATTTGCTCATCATGTTGGTAATTAGAGTGTGGCCGACATTCAAGGCCAGTCTCCACCGCCACTTTTCTTTTTGTCGGCGGCTCCCTGCACACGACGGGCGTGGACGGGAATTTCAAACAGGAGGAAAGGAGAAAAAGAGAGTGCACAAAAGAGCAGCTGCAGCTCTCTGACGTCACACTCCAGAGTGCAGCCAGGTGTCTCTGTTTGGGTATCACAAACGGGGATCGATAACTCAGTCTTGTCTGGCATTAGGCCCGAGGTTGAGTTTGACGTTGGTTACTTCCTGTATTGCGTATTGACGCTGTCGGATGTTGTTCGATTTTAGCCCCTTATTACGTTACAGATGGACAGTAATTCTCAATGGAAACCCTTTCTGTCTAATTTAATTCTACAGAATGTAGCCTGAGCACATACACCCGTATCAATAATCGGGTTGAATTTGAGCAATTTACCTGCCCAGAAAAGGTCAGATTTTTGAACGTCTCCAAAAGATTATATGAAGACTCCACCCCAATCTGCTCTAAAATAATCGGGTTTGGCAAATGTTAAACCTGTTCAATGTTTACAAACCAAGAGTTTGCAACCGCAGCCTAGTAACCAGATGAGCTAACGTGCAGAATTTCTTGTTGGACTGTTTTTATGGAAATCTGGATTGTCCTGTACACCACTGTTGCCTCTCACAGGTCAGTCTAGGTACTACGACAGACAGACATCTGGTTTGGGTGAGGACACTCACGATTGCAGGTGTCGATATCGGTATGTGTGGGCTGTTCTGTGCTGTGTTGGTCATTCAGTACACCGCAGACTATAAGAGCAGTATCAATCAATAGCAAACATCCTTCACTTACTTTGCTGCCAACATTACTTCAAACTCTACCCTAACTGCACTTTACCACCAAGATATTTGGAAGTAAGACCCACATGATCCCCCTTTTTTTTGTAACAATTTACAAAGGAGGTGATTAATGAAAATTGCACAATCCGGGAAAGGTGAAAGAGAGTATACATCATGCACACAGTCTCAGTCTCTGTCTCTCTCTCTTTCTGTCTCTCTCTCTCCACCCCAAAGGAATCTTACAGATGGAGGCGCGGTAACTGGGTTATTGGCGGTGTTAATTAAATGCAACGCGCGTGTATGTGTGTGTGTGCTTTGAGCCCAAACCTTGAGGAAAAAAAAAAAAAAGTTGAGTGAACACAGGAGGAGAAGTGTGAATGAGTGAGAAAAAATTGTGGTAAAAATGTATTTTTTGTTTGTGTGCGTGTAAGAGACACAACTGATTTGGCTGTAGATCTTGGTACATACATATACAGTATAACCGTGTGAAGGATGTGATACATGGTGGACATCCATGACTGCAAATGTATCATTTTTCTGTTGATTACTGATTTATTTGACCACCATCCTCTAAAGTTGCTCTGTGTGTGATGGTGATTAATCATATAACTTCAGTCAGGATGCTGGCGGATGACCTTGAAATTATGAAATTATCCCCTCCCACTTCGACTACATTTTCATACATTCTGTGTGAAAGGCAAAGTTATTGCCATGGCAACAGCTGCCAACCCTACCAAAAGCATAACACCGGGATTGTCACGCACAACTGCTGGTGCGGTTGCTAACATATGCAGTCATGATGGATTTAAAGTCATCTGAGGACATTTGCTAGGCTCACTTTTGAAATTGCCATTCGACTAACATGAGATTTCTGCAATCTGGCAGCATCTTGGAGGAGTTTCTTTTTAACCACCGGCGCAATGTGACTAATTGCATATAGTCCATCGGTCTGTGTGGCCTTGGGGAATAAGAAACTGTCTGCAGCTTTGCTTTGACACACTGGGTTATTTGTCAAGGAATTAAATGAGAAGCCATGTTAAAAAACATGCTGATCGAGACTAGACGCGGTGCATATATAAATGCTATGGACTCTATGCCACACATTCCCATTTATGAACTACGCCAGCTCAATTTCTTCTGGTTGTTCTATCTCCAAGCGAAATGACGGAATTCCTGACAAGGTCACTTCGAGAGCAACATCTGCATCATGATCTAATCATGGTCCATGAAGACTTTGTCTTGGCCAGATATGTTTATGTTATCATCTTTCTCTTCCTCTGGACCTGGTCTCGGTCTTCTCTGGTGGCTCACGTGTGAGGTGTTACGCAAAATGTATCCCCATGTGGATAGCATTTTCTGGTATAACTCTTGATCCTTGGACTATTTTGACAAAAGCAAAGTCACAGATGTTATTAAGCCACCAGGAATCTGTTGTCAGGTTGGGAAGGAAATGTATATTATATCTCATTTCAAATCATCTTCTATAAGCATCAAACTGTGTTCAAGTTAAACGGGAAATTTGCAGACAAGAGAGGAATTAATGAAACAAGATGCACAAGGACGAAAAAAAAAAGTGCAGAGCACAGCCTGTAGCGACGTGGGGGCACCGTTGCCATCATTATTCTAATATAATGCTAATTTTATACGTCCATCTGATTCCACAGTACGCTCAAAATGCAGAATCAGATGGAACGAAGGACGACAAGTTCAGGAAATAAGCAAAAAAAGAGGCCAGATGCAATGCAAACAGCGCTAACGACACAGTATTGGGTCTTCTGGCGGATACCATTCTCGCTGATGAATGGCCTTTTTCCCTTTTCTCTTTGCTTTCCTCACAGAATGCTGATTCCCCCCACGCCGAAGGGCACAATAATTGGACTTGGCCATTGAGGCCTGAAAATCAATTCCATCAATATGTGAAATTGCCCACCCGTCGTTTCGCGGAGGAGGAGAATATCCTCCGTCCTGTCGTTACTGCTCGCAATCTTGCTGTCTGAATGCACGTCCAATTCTAACCTTTCACGTAAGCTCGAAATGCACATAATATACCGTAATAATGATAATTATATACTTGAACTGAAATTCGGTCCATGCTTTCTGACAATTTGGAATTGATTCTTTCCATTATTTCCCATGGAAACAGAGTCAAAGTGCCATCATTATGAAACTATGAACTTTTGCAAAGTCGTTCAGCCCGATTCACAGTTACGAGATTGTTAGCTTGCTATCTTGTTACCACGGCGACCTGGCGATTGAATAGGCACGGCTTTCTACTTGTGGGAGTACAGCATAGGGTGCTTAATAAAAGCTTATGAAAAGGTTATGCTAACATGTTATAGGATGCAGCTTTGCTTACCTTTTGTTAATACAAAATATGTTCTAACAAACTAAAAATCATTCATAAACATGAGTTTTACTGTTCCGTATGAAATGGCAGGTGGAAGGAAGCCACGTCGGCATTAGCGCTGGTGTGCAGGGTTACAGCCCCTCCAGATGCTCCCATTTAATTGTCCTCTGTGTTAAGACTCATTCAAAGAGAGTGGGATCCGATTAAGGAGAAAGATTAAACTGGCCTTGACCCACTCTGTCATCCACAGCCTCGTGCTGAGGTAACATGCCCAGCGAGGGTCCGTTGGGCGCAAAAGGTACCCAAGGCAGTCTTGCATGTAGGCCAACACGTCGTATGATGTTAGCTCACACCAGCTGTCAACACACCAAAAATCAGGTCTGGGGAATACGTGGAAGCAGGTCTCATACAATTTATTTGATTACAAAATGATCAAAATCCCATCTGCTGCCTCGTTCCTGTAAGAACGCACGTTTACGCAATCAGATGGGACCACGGCCAATAGACCATGTGACAATTCATTGACCAGGCATCCACTTTTAAATATGTCCACTTTTTGACAGCTTGAAAAAAAAAAAGTGTTATGAAAAATCAAGCATCGGTCTACTCTGCATGTACTCTTCCACTGCGACGTGCCTTTTGCTGCTGTCCCAAATGACTGCAAATCAAGTCATTACTTTAAGCAAGTTGTAAGCTGAATGAATCATACAATATTGCTCAGTCAAAACATGTACTGCAGTGATAAGATGTCCAAACAAGTCCTAATACATTTGACCTAAATACAAAATATGACACAATTTTTTCTTCATGTTTTGGGTAAAACAGATTAGCAATGAATGCAAATGTAGTCACTTAATTTAATGTTAGTGAATGCTAATTCATGCAAGGGAATTCAAATCAATAATATTGTACTAGATAAGAACAATGAAATGCTATGGAAAATGTTTTGCTTCATGATTGTTAATTGTGGCTGCTTCTGGGTTGCCGACTTGGCCACCAGTGGCAGTATGATACAGCCATGCTGACACAAACGAGGACGAGTTACACAACCACCGTAAGCTGCGTTAATTTTGCTACTTTTTAAAACTTACATTTACTTGTATAAACGTTCATAAATCAAGCAAAAGAAATATTTTGGGATGCTATTACATAATACCAACAAAAAGGTCCTGATGTTTGTAATAGGCTTGGAACAATGTGGACATTTATATCTGTTTCATGGTTCCCCAAAACATAAAGGTTAAAGCCTACCTGAGGGCGAGCGCTGACATTTCCTCTTGAAAGCTTCTGATATTGAAAAAATAAAATAAGACTCCAGTCGCACACGGCACCTGGCAAAACTCGTACCCTTAAATTATCTTTACCGCCAGACTATTTTCCCTTAAATTCTGCCCTGACTAGAGATCGATATCAAGTGTCTGATACGTCAGATTGCTCCTTAGGAGCTAATTATTTCTGTCAGAAACACAGCCTTGTGCAAAGTCACCAGCGTCTCCTCTCCTTCAAATTTAATGAAACATGCTGTGTTTAATGAGTAATTTGCCTCTGCAAAAGCAGCAGCCTTGCTGTCAGTTCACAGTGATTAAATAATAATAATAATAAATTTGAAAAGAGATTGAATGAAAACAAAACAGTGTGCAGAAAAAAAGGAGGGTTGATTTTGGAGAGGAACTTGCTGACAGTAAAGCTGGTGTCAAAATAGTGAGACTGTCACATAAAAGTGAAAAAAAAAGACGTGGACTCATGAATCAAAACCAAGCTACAGAATAATAGAGTGAAGTTTAAAGCTGAAGTAAGCAATATTTATGCTTTCTGGTGGGGCATTTTGGGGAAGCTGGCCTAAATTCTGCTGCATGCTGGAGCTACTGTATTTATAAAAAGAAATTTCGACACTAAGACATTTTTTTGTTTTTGTGAATAAAATCAAATTAAGCCTGTTTGTTTGCATTTTATATACGACAATGTTGTGTGAGTTCAAGAAGAAAATAAAAATTGAAGTGAAAAAATAAATGTATAAAAATAAGATAAAAAAAAATTAAATGGCAAAATACTAATTTATTTATAGATATATAAATGTGAAACGCATGAGTTGCAAATCGAACGTTAGTAGCTTTTTTACATGTGTCCGTCATTTGCTCAGTTTTCTCAGGATTGTAACAAATACACATACTAACTAAACTTGTCCAACTTCCAAAGTGTTGGCATTTCTTTCTCTCATAAACGACACGACAATCCGTGATACATCTTTATCTCTCGAAAGGATATGCTAATTTCAAATCCAAAGTGATGCCACACCACCATCTACAGGGATTTTCTACTCATTACAGCGCTTTACAGACGAGCTGACCTGTTGAAAAACATACTTGACAAACGTATACGTCATTGGTCGTCAACAGTTGGATTTCAACTGACGAATATAAACACCCATGGCAAAGAATGAGTTAAGTAGTACCCTACAATATTGTGCTGTAAAAATAGAATGCTTTTTTTCGCCCCACTTCCATCAGTGTATCACTGGACTTTTTTTTTAAATGGTCAGTGCTTCTTTTTCAGTAAGCGTTGCAAAGACCATGAAAAAAATATGCCAATGTCGTGAGGTATTTTCTCTCTAAATTATTGTAGTAAACGTTGGGGAATACCAACAAAGTGGAGAGACTTGACTAATATGGCAGCTGCTGTCACACACGAACTAGGAGCAGCAAAACAATTGTCACTTGCAACGTAGTATACAAAAATAACCTTGGATAATAGGCCACATGCTGCTTCACTAAAACGTTATCCGCTCACATGTCGAATGTTCGGGTATATTCTCTTTCCACCCAACAAGGTCCAATATAAATATTCAGTTTTGTATACTGGGCTTCATGCTTACAATATTTACAACATACTCTCAATCACTTGATAAATAAAATGCAGCCAGTTGAATAAATCTGCCACAAAATGCAACGTGTTCCCCCAGGGTCAAGGCGAGACAATTTGGCATGTTTTGACAGCGAAGGAGGCCATTATTTTTGGAAATATTCGGAGCTTAAGCCGAAATTGTCTGGGTCTACATTCCTCTCAATTTACGCACGAGCTCAAGGCGTTACTCTGGTATTTCCTATTTAACACGCTTCAAACATGAATGTGCTCTCCAGGGGTTTAAAACACACGGGGAGAAAACACGGAAGTGTCGTCTTTTTAATTGGTCGATACCGAAGAAGCGGGTCTGACATCGCAGCGTGAGACAAAATTAGCCCGGCAGAACAGTGACGGGAGCACGCTGTGATGGACTCGTCCATCTTAATATGAGATCATTTTAACACTTTGCATACTAATTTTCCCATCCATACACAGTTTGTTCACAGCCAAGAACATCTTCATAATCAAATCTATCAAATTATAAATAAACTCCAGATTGTTGGAGAAAAACATCTCCATACAATATCATTTGCTTGACACATATTTACATCAATTCACGTGGGGGAGGGGCCGAGCCCTGCCACCTGGGCCCAGTTGTTCGATTCTCGGTTATTTTAACCATTGTTTAACCCCTAACCGCCGGTTAAATTCTTAACCCGCCGCTAACTAACCAGCCGTTAAATATGCGTTGTTCAAAACATGGTTAGTCACGCCGTTTGTTAACGGCACCGTCAAAGTTAACCGTGTCATTTATGTCACTTGTTAGCACCGATATAATCCCACAATTCCTCTTTTTGTTTACTTCCGGGTCGGCGAAAGAAATGGATACCATCCAAATGACCGGTGGCACGCAACAAAAAAAAAAAAGAAGCCGTAAGTTTTCTGCTGACAAAACAATCAATGATTGAAGTAATTTAGGAGTTTTCGTAACATTATTTATTTATTTATTTTTAATTCATCATAATTTATTTTTATTTTCTCTGTCCATTTTTAGAACTTGTCTTAAAAAACCCATTTTTATTCTTTCTCTTTTGACTCAGCATGAGATTTGGAATTTTATTACTGCTAAGAAGTAATAGTCAGAAATAATCACCAACGTCAAAGTCAACCCCTCGATAGACTCTTTTTTTCTGCGCTCAGTGGGCATCATGAAGGCAGCATTAGCCAGTTAACCACACTGCTAAAAAGTTAGCGGCGGTCCTTAGGTGTGTTAACTTTAACAGAAAGGTAACAGCCGGTTAAAGTTAACAGAGTTTTGAACAACAAGATAACAGTGCCGTTAAAGTTAACAGTCGGTTAAATCTACTTAACCAGTGGTTAAAGCTATAACCGAGTTTTGAACAACCGGGCCCAGGGAGATTGCCGTACTTGAAAAATATGGCAATAATATCTTAGCTGAGCTATCTGGAGTCATATTTAATAGGGTTCAGGCCCTCAGAAAGACATATGTTACTAAAAATTGCTTGGCCAACTGTATGTGTGCTATTCCCTGGATGCTCACTCGAGCCACAGTACGCACACACAAAACGTGTTAGGATGTTTGCAAGGCTACAATAAAAGACAGCTGCTATTAACGACTCCAGGGTGGTCCACTTTCACCCCCACCCCTTCAACCAGCTAAACCCCGCCGACGCCGAACCCCATCTGCCCATCCTTCGAGCGGGGAGAACAGCATCCCCGGCCCGAGCTTTTCCACGTTAATCCCGCGGGCCTGACTGCGGGGCGGGCGGGGAGCAAACGGAGGGAGCGTTGAAGTGGGTCACAACAAAATGAGGCCATCCGGGGCTTGAACTGCAGCAGCAGAGGCAGCGGCGGCGAGCTCCCATCTGCCACGAGCGCCGATGACAAACGCAGCTGGCTCGCGTTGCCGCTGGGGGAGGCTCTACGTGGCGGCACGGACCTCTAAGATATATTAATGCTGCTTTTCGGAATGTCCAGAATATTTGACGAGATGGTGAACTCCCACCTTCTGAATTTCCTTACTTATATGATGATCTTGTTTGCGTGTGTGCTGTGCCAAGCTGTCTAAAGCGTTCCGACACCTTCTTTTCCCAATCTAGCAAGTGAAAATGACACCTAGGAGACACATGAATCAAATTTCAGACATTTAAAAAAAGTATAAGACGGATTTAGGCCAGGGGTGTCAAACATACGGCCCGCGGGCCGGATCAGGACCGCAAAGGGGTTTAATCCGGCCCACGAGAGGATTTTGTAAAGTTAAAAAAATAAATAAATATTGTACTGTCGGACTAATTAAATCTTTTACCGCCACGTGTTATATAAAAAAACATAATAATATGACAAAGGCTTTGATCATTTCCGTCATTCTTGAAAACGTTCTATTTCATCAGATTTCGTCATGTTTCATTGTCATTTCATACACCTGCAGCCCATTCGAAAGAGATACAATGCTGCCATCTGTTGGCCATAGTTAGTGAGTGTGTTTGATTCCACAACCCATTGACCAGGCAGCGGTGCACGTAGACGTTGCACTGCCCATTGATTAAAACAAAAACAAACAAACAAACAAAAAAATATAGTTGACATCATTTAACGTTTATGGGAGCATACATCGTGATTTTACTCATCGTTATTAAACGTTTTTGGCGCTCAAAGAGTTAATCAGCCGGCCACAATCAAAATAGATATAATTTGTAATTTCACAAGCAGTCCTCAGATGAGCAAGTAACTTGTACAGAGAATCGTCCTGGATGTCATTATTTTACACACAACTTAAAGTTACGGTTTGTTTAATTATTATTATTAATATGATTATTATTATTAATATTACTTTTAATTATGGACCAAAAAACGTGTTAAAATATGACAGAAATTCAATTACTAAACCTTAAACATTTAATTCAGTGATTCTTCCATGCACCACTAGACGGAACCCTCGTACCACACTTTGAGAACCGCCGGTCTACGGTTTACATGAAATAGCAGGACCGGGCAGTGCAGATTGTTTCCCTCTTCCCTCCTTCCACTCCTACAGCGCAGTCAGTCTCTCCACTTACGAGAATGGAAATTGTGTCTGTCTCCGAGATGTTTGCGGAAGGCTGAAGGGCAATTTAGCTAAAATGACTGAGTTGGAAATCCATTCCGGGAGAGCGGAAGCAATATGCACCCGCCATCGTGACAGTGCTTCTCTGTGAAGGGGTGTAATCTTGTGTAATGTAATGTGTCTACTGGGTGCAAAATGCAGAAAAAAAAGATAAAAATAAGCAAAAAGGTTCAAAGATTAAACTCGCGTGGCGTCCACAAGCAGTGGAGATGAATGTCACACTCCCTCGGAGAGGAGGAAATGAAAGTGTGAACGGTAGAGCTGCAAGTAAAGGCGAGCATGCGGTGATTGATGCAGCAGGATATTGAACGGATCGCCAGCATGGAGTTACAGTATTCCCATTTCTCTCCCTCTTGTTCATGAAGGCGCAGAATTAGCATACGTCTCATAACAGACAGGTTATCCGGTGGCACGTCAACTCGTGAATTTTTCAAGGTACGAGCTGTCACCTGCAAGATTTTTTGTCAAGTTACTTCACAACAAGCAGCAGCTTGGCAGAGAGCGAACGATTCTTTAAAAAAAAAAAAAAAAAAAAAAAAAAAAAGATGTTGGCTGCCACTTCCAGTTGAGATTACCATAGTTTCCAGGTCCATACTTTGCCCCCTTTTAAAGTAGTGCTGTCACTACTGAATAATTTTAGAATTGATGCCACTGAACATTTTGAGTGGTCCTAAGTAAAAAAAAATATTCATAAATGATTTAGTTATCACATTTTGAAAGTTGGGCCAATTTGTATTTTAAAGGGGTTTTGTCCAATCTGCCAGTACCCCAACGTGCAAGCTTATATTTTTAGGTGCTGCAAGTGTGAAATCTTATTTGTGCCCTGTGATTGGCTGACATCAATCATCAGGTGTATTTCCAGTGCTCTGCGCATCCGAGACTGTCTGCGGATGTCAATTATATTACACTGTATTATCCCCTATAATGGGTTCCTTCATGTATCCACCTCCAGGAGTACAAAAGTGTAAGTGTTCATTGGTTATTGGAGAGCTACAAACAGTTGGGCTTTATTGGCCCATTTAAAATCCCTCCAGCACTTTGTGGTTTCCTTCAGCGTCAGGGAAAAATCCATTTGCGCTCCCTAACTCTACAGGCCTCCGACTTCCTTAGATCATCTGGCTTTTTTTTTTCCTCTCGCACTGTGACATCAGTGCGTCGTCCTAAGCTGCCTGGATCACAGAGAGTAGAATGAACATGCACATGATTGATAAATCAATATAATGCATTGTCAGACCCTATCGGAGCATGTCCTGTTTTGGGATTTTGCTCCAACTGCAGATTTCTTTTTTTTTTTTTTTTTTTTTTTTTTTCCTTTTGTGTGTGCGTGCGTTTACGTGTGTGCGTTTGCGTGCGTGCGTGCGTGCGTGCGTGTGCGTGCAAATACGGATAAATTTATACTCATTAATTCACCTAAAGCCTTATAAATATCCCATTACCCTTCGCCTTAACCAGGTACTTCAGAATCTTGCCAGAGTCGTGAAGTTTAAATGGTCAGGAGACCAGAGAAAAGGTCAGAAAAAAATAA
This sequence comes from Festucalex cinctus, assembly GCF_051991245.1. Lineage (NCBI taxonomy): Eukaryota > Metazoa > Chordata > Actinopteri > Syngnathiformes > Syngnathidae > Festucalex > Festucalex cinctus. The sequence goes on from NC_135426.1 coordinate 21,098,746, forward strand.
GGAGAAAAGAAAGATAAATCAAAGTGAAATCCAGCACCGACCAAACACTTCCTGCCTTCCCCATGATTACAAAATCAATGTCTTACGCCAACCCCGGAAGCCTCTAAATTCCAGCAAATTTAGCGAGATCTCAAGAGACCAGAGGAAAAACTAAAGAGAGGAAGGAGGGAAGGATCGATAAGGCAGAGTGAGATCCATAGAAGCCAGTACATCCAATCCATCAAAGTGAAATCCAGCACCAACAAAACCCCTCCTGCGTGGTTACAAAACCAGAGTCTTATGCCAACCCCAGAAACCTCAAACTTCCAATAAATTGAGATCTCAAGTGACCAGAGGAAAAACTAAAGAGAGGAAGGAGGGAAGGATAGATAAAGCAAAGTGAGATCCACAGACCCAGCACCCACTGATTCAAGGGGCTGTGGGAGGGAGAGGCTACTTCTGTTGAGTTTCAGTAGATGCTGGTGCGACGGATCTGGCATGCATAAGGACCACCACCAAAGAAAGAAGCCGTCAACCGCGGTCCAGCAAAGCGAGCACCGCCCCCCCCCCCCCCCGAAATCCCCAGGCCGCGGCAGCACCAAGGCCACCCCCAAGCCACCCGAGCGGACACCGGTCGGCGAGCCGACCCAGACGCCCGGAACACCCCCGCCCCAGCCCCGGCCCACACCCCCGACCCCCAACTGCAGATTTCTTGTCGTTGACGATCATGTGATGAAATAAATTCCAGTCGTAGTTGATTCATCAATGACGCCGTATATGTTCTCCAACCTTTTAGGGCCATTGACTGGTTTCACGTAAAGACATATTTGGACAGATTGGCATTGAACCTCCCACTGAATAGTTTAACCTTGCGTTACAGTCTCCTGCCAAATTCCCCAGGGAACACGCTGACATGAGTTTGCTCACCTTTCATTTTAAAACAGGTTCCTGTAGCAAGAGCAATGAATATGTTGCTGTAGCAGTTTTAGACTTAAAATAATAATAATATATATTAGGGATGCACGATAATGCTATTTTCTACCGATACCGATAAAGCTATAATTTAGAAAGTGCTGATGTCGATAAACGATAAGTAAGCCGATAATTGTTTGTAAAAAAGGAATTTGAATACAAATATACTTTGGGGTCCTACTATAAGTCTAATTTATCTGATTTATCTGTATGATTTCAAATTGGTCGATAATTGCTGATAATTTACAGCAAATTTCTTTATTATCTGGTTTATCTGTTTGACATCAAATTGGTCGATAATTGCCAAATTTCTTTATTATCTGGTTTATCTTTATGACGTCAAATTGGTTGATAATTGCCGATAATTAACGGCAGATTTCGGCAGATCTGTTTGGCGTAAAATAGGTCGATAATTGGTGATAATAATAATGGCCACCAATATTATATTTATATATATATATATATATATATTTTTTTTTTTTTATTATCATATTCCCAATCTCTCTAAGAGCGAATGGGTGCTGATTGTGGCAGTGACAGCCATGAAAGGCTAATTATGATTATCAGACGTTGCGATCTTCTGGGTGTGCGCATGGCTGCAGGAGAAACAGGCTGGAGGCTGGATGGGGGTGCGGGGCGACCGATAGCCTCATGATCTCTGTTTGTGCAGTGCAAATCTCCCTGGACTGGGATAATATAGTGTTCACTAACCCTGCCAGCTTCGCCAGAGATAATTAGAGTGGACACGCTGTAATGATGTCCAAAGAAAAGCAGCGGCCATTAAATTAGAATCTGGAAATAAACATTTGCTTTTTTGTGAAAGTCAATGGTGTCCAAGTTCAAAACTGAGTTTGGCAAGAAGTTGTGTCATGGTCACAACTCACTCAGATAGTGGACATTTGTTTTTCTCGTCTTAAAACATTTAGCACAGTAGTTCTTATTAACCCGGGTTTGATCGAACCACTACTTTAGGGTGTATTTTTTGTGCAATCTGACACAAAATGCTTGAAAATCATTGTTACTGGCATTCTCGAACCACCACAAACTTGACATATTGACAAGTGAATCTTTTTTAAACAACACCACATCACTTGCATGCATATGTTGAAATGATTCCACACGGACTGACAACAAAGCCGAATGCGCAAGTGTGGAATTGCTTTCGGCAGTGTGCTTTTGTTGACTTGCTTCATCAATAACTGCAGACGTCTGATCTGAGTCACCCGCGTATACAAAATTGTTGGATACCGTCCAGCTGCCGTCATCCGTGGAAGCTTATACAATCTGAGTCAGTGAGGCCGCAGTATTCGAATCCGCGCGTCCTTCCGGTTTCAATGCCGCAAAGGGGAATTGATGCCTCGCCTCCCGCATGAATGTGAATCACGACCAATGGCCTGTATTTCAACTCGGCTTGTTTCCTTTTCCCTCTGCAGGTTCCATCGCAAGATGCTCCTACATCAAGTACCACTACTCCTCGGGCACAATACCCAAAAACCTCTCCTATAATATCACCAAGACAATAAGGCAGGATGAGTGGCATTCCCTCCGTAAGTCTTTTTCTTTGACTTCTGAGTTTGGTCTATGGCGCGGTGCATTCACACGTTGGAAAGCAGGATCCTGTAAAATGTTTTGTTCACCACCTTCACTGAATTTCAGGCCAGAAAGTCCTTTTGAAATCAAGTCTGGTATGAAATTAAATATATATATATATATATATATATATATATATATATATATATATATATATATATATATATATATTTATTTATTTATTTATTTATTTACTTTACATTTATCACATTTCTCTCATTTAAACATTCTCATTGTTCAAACCTTCATAAATGTTATAAAATAGGTACATTACTGTAAAAAAAATAAAATAAAAAAAATGCATGCAAAATTGCACTTAAAAAATCCGCAAAACAGCAAGACTATGAAAAGTGAACCGCGTTTTAACGAGGGAACACTGTACACAGTTTCAGTAAGTTTTCGTATTTTAAAAAGCATTTTTGTTTTAGTTTTATTTCGTTAACGAAAATGATTTTTTAATTTTAGTTATTTCGTTAGTTTTTGTTAACTAAAATAAACTTTGAAAGGATACAAGCAAAACTTAGCAATTTAGCAGTATACGTAGTTCATTAATTTCAGTTTTGCCACACATTTTTCCAAAATATAACCTGTCGGCAGTGTCTCGGCGGCACTAAGTAAAATGTGTATGACAAATTTTGAGTCTGATGGCTTTACAAGTTGCAATACCAATCTCAAGAGAAATAGAAGATTGCTTCTTATACCCCAAGTTCACTCGGGCGCCAGCATCCCTCACATTCATCATCTGTTTTCCAAAGCGCACATAATAAAACAATTTCTTTACATTGTCAGTTACACTTATATTTTACAACAACTAGACAGCAAAGAAGATAGTGTTAAAACTGAAAGCAAACTACACGGTGAGGAAGACAGACAGCTGAGTCCGCCGAGGATTGCGGCAAAGCGGAGTTGCTATTCTCAAGCGCTGGCACCTGACAGCCAGTGACTAGTCAGACGGCAACAGGAAACAGTGACAGTATGAGGTCAGCGCGTGTTTCCACTTGGCTCCGTGGCCCGTCGACCGGCGAGCTACACAACAGGCCCCTCAAAAGGAAGAGGCTGAGCATGTCAGGTGTCCTCAAAAAAGTGGACTCCCGGTACCGTATATCCGTCTGACCGTATTTCCTACCCGTGCTGAATCCAAACTCGCTGTTTGAAATGAGCCCCCCCACCACTGCTGCTTTGTGGGCTGATGAAATCTAAGTTTAACGTAATGTCATTGTGGATCACGCTGGATCACACTGCCTTCACTAACTCCACAAATACAACACGATACAGATTGATTTGACGTTTTGGAGGTATGACAGATGACAAGCGGTATAGAAAATAAACGGATAAATGTGTGACAGTGAGTGTGAATGATATTGAAAAAGATGATTCGATTCGATAGTTTTTGATACGGTCAGTACTGTAAAGTTTCTCTTCTTCTAGGAGAGATCTCTTCAATAAAATACGATTCGATATGTATCTCCATATATTTCAAAGTGGAACGAATCGATTCAATTCGATGTACTTGCATCGCTTAAATCATAAAACAATTTTCCGGTTCAAACCTGTTTTGTTAAACCCCTAGTGTCTGCGACTGACTGGCAACAAGTCCAGGGTATACCCCACCTGTCACTCAAGGTCCAGCTCACCCTATAATATGTGGATGGAGGTCCCCAAGAATTTTATCTCCAGCGAAGGACACAAGGCGTCTTATTCGGTGATATAAATAACAGAACCTCAGCTGCATATTTAAATGGGAACACTCGGCTTACTTCCATTTTTTTCTTTTTATGGTGTGGCTTTTACCCACGCTCATAGAAGGATGTTTTCATCTCCGCTATATCTCGGCCGGCTTTCGAAAAACACATAGCTCATATTTGCGACAAGAAGGTCACCCCTGAGCAGTCGGAGATGTTTAATGTCCTTATTACTGCGTCTATCCACGCAGGATATCAGCGTGAGATAACTCTGCCGCTCCTGAACCGATGGCCCGTCTCTCCGGCGTGAAAGCCGCAAATGTAAATAGCAAAGGCCGGCGGGTAAACAAATCTCCGTCCGATGACGAAGCATCTGCGCTCGCTACTTGAATGACCCGCTGAGATTCGTCATTGAACTGGTTCGGAGTAGAGAAGGGATTACAAACCAGCAAATAGAACAGTCAAGGTCAAATGTGTTTATTCAGTTGGAGTGTCAATAAAATCTGGATCGGTGTGAGATTCTGGTTAGTCATTAGCTTGGTCACTGTTGCATAAGTAACACTTGTTCGTAACTTGGTTGTGAAACAATTAACAGAATTAATTTCTGTTGTTTTTGTTTGTTCCTTGCAAGAAAGAGAAGAGGTGGTCAAGAACATTTGTTGACTTCACATTTGAGATATTTTGGGGTTGAATTCCGGAATTTGACATTACAAAAACACTCGTTAGCTTAAAATTAGTTACACCAAATTTCCCCATACGTGAATGAGTGAATCATTCTAAAAGTATTATTCAACTAAAGTTCTACAAGTTCCCTGCTGTAGACAAATCTGCCATTTTGTAAAAATATCAGTTGATTGCCATTAATTCCTATAATTCCCGTATATTACAGTTAACTCTCTTGCAAAGCTTACCCGAGCAGCGGCGTTTTTCCGTGTGAGTAACCCCACTTTGAAGCTATTTGGTCAGCAGGCTGAGTTGAATAGTTTGCTGTTGAACTCCAGAGACGCCGTGGACCAAATCCACCCACACAGCCTTGGGCCTTGTATGGATTAAGTAAGAATGACAACCTGGTCTGGCTTTCCATGAAGTGCGTGAAATTGAACTCGGGCAGGCCCGACGCACACTCATTCGAGGAAACAGTGGGGTGACGACGAGGCCGCCGGCAACACTTGGAGATGAACATGATACTCATTTGCTTCTGTCAGTCAAAAAATAATAAATAAAGACTTGCGACGGCGGCGTTAAATCAGGAACCAAAATACGCATTTTTCGATTACCGCAAAACATCAAAGCAACAGAGTGCTACACAATATCCCGTCTACCGCCTCGATTGTCTGTCATGCGAGCGGGCATACATTTTTGATGCTGAAGGTTTTCTAACACCGCCGCTTAGGGATTTGGTGACTTCAAAAGGAACGTTAAAAGCTCACACCGCGACTGACGGCGTATAATCCAAAAGATACCGGCGGAATAGGTTGTGGCCACTCCCACTCGATTCCCTACTCGTGTGAAGATGACAGGACTTTAACTCATTGAGAGGCATCGATTCTTTGCAGCGCGGCTTCTCGGATTTCATGCCGCCAAGCCGATAAACCAAGAAACCCACCATTGATCGCTCCCCTTTTCCTATGCTTAGTGTCAACTTTGCTTCAGCTTTAGGCACCGTCTTCCACTACAAGGCAACATTGCTAGGAGCTATGCATTCATAACATATACTTTGAGGATTCTTGGCAAAAATGGGAAGTATTAAACATAGCATAAACAATTTCTTACCCGATAATGGTTGAAACGGGGACTCGGGTTCAAAATCGGCTGATTATAAATGTATGCACTGGTCTTGTAACCCTATGTCTTTGGTACCTATAAAAGTCGGCATGCAACGTGTTACCTTGACTGACACGCTTCATTCAATTCATGATCATGCTCCTGACTTCATTTAATCGTACATCAAATCAATTTTCTCCAGTGAAATGAATGGAACTGCCGCACCAGCATGTTTTTAATGAGAACGATAACACCGTACAGCAGCTGTTGAGCCAATTACTCAGCTTTACTATTCAGCATCAACATTTTAAGCTTACAGTCAACTAATTGCTCACCCTAACCCTAAAGTCCCGTCTTTGGCATCATCACCAATTGGCCAATTACCATACTGTAGGACACAATTGACTTTGACTCGACATGATAGTCCACTTTTGTTTTTCTCTAATGCAGTATTACACAGTATTGCAAAACATGCAGTAAATTTGCCTTTTTCAACAAATTTGGATGGGGTTGGTATACAAAAGGATTCTTGAAATAATTTTTGATCAGACCATTTTTGTCCATTAACCATGACAACACTCAAGTTGGTGGAAAACCATCAAATGTGACCACAACATATGGGATCTCAAACTTAAATTCTCCAGTCACTACACTAGATTTGAACAGGCTCCAACAAGAATATAATAGATGGCAAAGTGCAGCATTATTTCTACCCAAGTAGTACCCAATGCTTTAGCTCCTCAAGAGTATTTACATAAGCATATAACAGCTTGACTTGTATCTCAACTTCAATAATGACTCACTGAGTCAGCAAAGGCCACTGACTGTAGGTTCTCCTACGCATATCCACTGCATGAAACCGCTCCATCCTACACATCTTGATATATTTCAATGACTGCTCTGTCAATTTTACAACCTTAAAGCCCTATTGCTTGCGAGTGCTTGCAGTATGTCCTCAACATGTATTAAAGTTGTGTTTTTGCACAGTCAAGATGTAAAAAGGATTCACAGTTAAATGCTGAGTATGGCTTTGATTACCAAAGTTACCGAAAGCGATGAGCAACAAATCTAGCAACTCTATTGCCGTCGTGTTCTTGAAGACGTCTAGAGACACTTTGAAGCTCTCCACGGGTCCAGACTGTGAATGAATAGCACTTATGCACAGCACAACTATTTGTATCCAAACAATTAAAAAGTACATTTTCTACAATATATCCTCTTTAAGCCTCGAGAAATAATTAGGTTTGTGCGCACAAGAGCCCTGAAAGCATATTAACTGTGGGATGGGGCATATTATGTGGTTGCTATATTCCTTTATACAACCATAACAAGACCAGCGAGGATAATTTTCCAGTTAGGTTTGTATAGATTGCTGTTTTTCCACTTGACTAATACAGTCATTGGAACAAGCCAAATTATGATCACCCCATCAGCTCATAGCGTGCAATGCCAACAGTGAAATATCCTGCTTATTTTAGAAATGATGAAAGAAAGTGCAACACAAATGCACATGCAATTACCGGTCCAGTTCCGGAATCGTGCCATTTAAAAATATCCAATTTGCATCTCACTTCAGCATCTGATACCAGAAAAGGGATCTGCCATCAAACGTGACGTAAAAGCAATTATGCTAAACAGTAGGCAATTATTCATACGATAATTAGAACTGAGTTTGTTTCCATATTTAGACATGCTGAAAGGGCTTTTGATTGGCGTGATAAGTGGCACTTTGTCACTCACATATAAATATGGAATTGAGGATCCTATCCCAAAACGCGATTAAGCAACATTAACAGTGTACGGAAACATCACAGAAACACGTGTCTGGCATTCGTTGGATACGCCCCCGTTATGTCGGGTTCCACAGATTAGGCCAAATCGGGAAATTGGTGCCCATTCATGTGAAACCGCCTTCGGGCCTGGTGATTCATCAGCGCTCATCCATATGTGGATGCGATGCGGACCAGAAGGAAGAGCTCGCAGTGTCTGCAGCCCACAGAGGGGAGACAGGAAGTTGGCCAGCCACAAAGGATATCTATATTCAGGAAATGGAGGAATAGCATGCTGACAGGGTCGGTTGGACCCGGGATTCCGATACAGTTTCTAGTTTTTTGACACGTGTATTAGAGCACACAGGGTTAAGTGAATCGTACAAGTTGTAGTTTACGAACGGGTTATTGTATTACATAAACCCAAAGTCATCTGTGAGCCAAAAATTGGACTTCAGAGTGAGCTTTAGCTAAGTGGCAGCTCGGGCGAAGTGCAACAATGGCACGCAACACTCATCAATGCACTTTTAGCCGTTTATTGAGCAGCCATATACAGACAAATACAAAATGAAAACACTCGCGAGGAGCGTGGCAAAGATATTTGCGCTTGGAAAATTTGACTCAAGCAGTATTTAAAGGTAGCTAGTTTACTGTCTCATTAATCTAACATCTGAAAGATTTGATGCTGTCAGAAAAGAAAACCTACACTTAACAAATGTGACCACTGTGCAAAGTCTTCTTTTAAACGTCTGTAGATGTATTTATTCATGATTTGTTTTGAAAACGTTTCAAAAAGTGTTGTGTGTTTGCGCGCGTCGCAGGTACAGTCAGGAGACAAACAGCCTTGTGTTTTGAGGGTCACAGTGGACCACATAAACACACATTGATTTTCTCGAAGATCCACGTATCATTTGCATGTGTAAAATTAGATCCCTGCTGCACAATTGTTTTCCCATTCCCTTCTGCTCCGTGTCCTTCCGCTTCATTGCCTCTATGCAG